>NC_041390.1:59573947-59579758 GCF_002162155.2 Triticum dicoccoides | reverse complement strand
GTTCCGGTAACCCTCCGGCACTTCGGTTTTCTCCGAAATCACCCGGAACACTTCTGGTGTCCGAATATAGCCGTCCAATATATCAATCTTTATGTCTCGACCATTTCGAGACTCCTCCTCATGTCCGTGATCACATCCGGGACTCCGAACAAACTTCGGTACATCAAAATATATAAACTCATAATTAAACTATCATCGTAACGTTAAGCGTGCGGACCCTACGGGTTTGAGAACAATGTAGACATGACCGAGACATGTCTCTGGTCAATAACCAATAGCGGAACCTGGATGCTCATATTGGTTCCCACATATTCTACGAAGATCTTTTATCGGTCAGACCGCATAACAACATACTTTGTTCCCTTTGTCATCGGTATGTTACTTGCCCGAGATTCGATCGTCAGTATCTCAATACCTAGTTCAATCTCGTTACCGGCAAGTCTCTTTACTCATTTCGTAATACATCATCTCGCAACTAACTCATTAGTTGCAATGCTTGCAAGACTTATGTGATGTGCATTACCGAGAGGGCCCAGAGATACCTCTCTGACAATCGGAGTGACAAATCCTAATCTCGAAATATGCCAACCCAACATGTACCTTTGGAGACACATGTAGAGCTCCTTTATAATCACCCAGTTACGTTGTGACGTTTGGTAGCACACAAAGTGTTCCTCCGGCAAACGGGAGTTGCATAATCTCATAGTCATAGGAACATGTATAAGTCATGAAGAAAGCAATAGCAACATACTAAACAATCGGGTGCTAAGCTAATGGAATGGGTCATGTCAATCACATCATTCTCCTAATGATGTGATCCTATTAATCAAATGACAACACATGTCTATGGTTAGGAAACATAACCATCTTTGATTAACGAGCTAGTCAAGTAGAGGCACACTAGTGACGTTTAGTTTGTCTATGTATTCACACAAGTATTATGTTTCCGGATAATACAATTCTAGCATGAATAATAAACATTTATCATGATATAGGGAAATAAATAATAACTTTATTATTGCCTCTAGGGCATATTTCCTTCAATCTCCCACTTGCACTAGAGTCAATAATCTAGATTTACACAGTAATGATTCTAACACCCATGGAGCTTTGGTGCTGATCATGTTTTGCTCGTGGAAGAGGCTTAGTCAACGGGTCTGCTACATTCAGATCTGTATGTATCTTGCAAATCTCTATGTCTCCCACCTGGACTAGATCCCGGATGGAATTGAAGCGTCTCTTGATGTGTTTGGTTCTCTTGTGAAATCCGGATTCCTTTGCCAAGGAATTGCACAGTATTGTCATAAAAGATTTTCATTGGACCCGATGCACTAGGTATGACACCTAGATCGGATATGAACTCCTTCATCCAGACTCCTTCGTTTGCTGCTTCCGAAGCAGCTATGTACTCTGCTTCACATGTAGATCCCGCCACAACGCTTTGTTTAGAACTGCACCAACTGACAGCTCCACCGTTTAATGTAAACACGTACCCGGTTTGCGATTTAGAATCGTCCGGATCAGTGTCAAAGCTTGCATCAACGTAACCATTTACAATGAGCTCTTTGTCACCTCCATATACGAGAAACATATCCTTAGTCCTTTTCACATATTTTAGGATGTTCTTGACCGCTGTCCAGTGATCCACTCCTCGATTACTTTGGTACCTACCTGCTAGACTTATAGTAAGACATACATCAGGTCTGGTACATAGCATTGCATACATGATAGAGCATATGGCTGAAGCATAGGGAACACCTTTCATTTTCTCTCTATCTTCTGCAGTGGTCGGGCATTGAGTCTTACTCAATTTCACACCTTGTAACACAAGCAAGAATCCTTTCTTTGCTTGATCCATTTTGAACTTCTTCAAAATTTTGTCAAGGTATGTGCTTTGTGAAAGTCCAATTAAGCGTCTTGATCTATCTCTATAGATCTTAATGCCCAATATGTAAGCAGCTTCACCGAGGTCTTTCATTGAAAAACTCTTATTAAAGTATCCCTTTATGCTATCCAGAAATTCTATATCATTTCCGATTAGTAATATGTCATCTACATATAATATCAGAAATGCTACAGAGCTCCCACTCACTTTCTTGTAAATACAGGCTTCTCCAAAAGTCTGTACAAAACCAAATGCTTTGATCACATTATCAAAGCGTTTATTCCAACTCCGAGAGGCTTGCACCAGTCCATAAATGGATCGTTGGAGCTTGCACACTTTGTTAGCTCCCTTTGGATCGACAAAACCTTCCGGCCGCATCATATACAACTCTTCTTCCAGAAATCCATTCAGGAATGCAGTTTTGACATCCATCTGCCAAATTTCATAATCATAAAATGCGGCAATTGCTAACATGATTCGGACAGACTTAAGCATCGCTACGGGTGAGAAGGTCTCATCGTAGTCAATCCCTTGAACTTGTCGAAAACCTTTTGCGACAAGTCGAGCTTTGTAGACAGTAACATTACCGTCAGCGTCAGTCTTCTTCTTGAAGATCCATTTATTCTCAATTGCTTGCCAATCTTTGGGAAAGTCAACCAAAGTCCATACTTTGTTCTCATACATGGATCCCATCTCAGATTTCATGGCTTCAAGCCATTTTGCGGAATCTGGGCTCACCATCGCTTCTTCATGGTTCGTAGGTTCATCATGATCTAGTAGCATGACTTCCAGAACAGGATTACCGTACCACTCTGGTGCGGATCTTACTCTGGTTGATCTACGTGGTTCAGTAGTAACTTGTTCTGAAGTTTCATGATCATCATCATTAGCTTCCTCACTAATTGGTGTAGGTGTGACAAAAACCGGTTTTTGTGATGTACTACTTTCCAATAAGGGAGCAGGTACAGTTACCTCATCAAGTTTTACTTTCCTCCCACTCACTTCTTTCGAGAGAAACTCCTTCTCTAGAAAGTTTCTGAATTTAGCAACAAAAGTCTTGCCTTCGGATCTGTGATAGAAGGTGTATCCAATAGTTTCTTTTGGATATCCTATGAAGACACATTTCTCTAATTTGGGTTCGAGCTTATCAGGTTGAAGCTTTTTCACATAAGCATCGCAGCCCCAAACTTTCAGAAACAACAACTTTGGTTTCTTGCCAAACCACAGTTCATAAGGCGTCGTCTCAACGGATTTTGATGGTGCCCTATTTAACGTGAATGCGGCCGTCTCTAAAGCATAACCCCAAAACGATAGCGGTAAATCAGTAAGAGACATCATAGATCGCACCATATCTAGTAAAGTATGATTACGACGTTCGGACACACCATTACGCTGTGGTGTTCCGGGTGGCGTGAGTTGCGAAACTATTCCGCATTGTTTCAAATGTACACCAAACTCGTAACTCAAATATTCTCCTCCATGTTCGGATCGTAGGAATTTTATTTTCTTGTTACGATGATTTTCAACTTCACTCTGAAATTCTTTGAACTTTTCAAATGTTTCAGACTAATGTTTCATTAAGTAGATATACCCATATCTTCTTAAGTCATCTGTGAAGGTGAGAAAATAACGATATCCGCCACGAGCCTCAACATTCATTGGACCACATACATCTGTATGTATGATTTCCAACAAATCTTTTGCTCTCTCCATAGTACCGGAGAACAGTGTTTTGGTCATCTTGCCCATAAGGCACGGTTCGCAAGTACCAAGTGATTCATAATCAAGTGGTTCCAAAAGTCCATCAGTATGGAGTTTCTTCATGCCCTTTACACCGATATGACCTAAACGGCAGTGCCACAAATAAGTTGCACTATCATTATCAACTCTGCATCTTTTGGCTTCAACATTATGAATATGTGTGTCACTACTATAGAGATTTAATAAGAATAGACTACTCTTCAAGGGTGCATGACCATAAAAGATGTTACTCATATAAATAGAACAACCATTATTCTCTGATTTAAATGAATAACCGTCTCGCATCAAACAAGATCCAGATATAATGTTCATGCTCAACACTGGCACCAAATAACAATTATTTAGGTCTAATACTAATCCCGAAGGTAGATGTAGAGGTAGCGTGCCGACCGCGATCACATCGACTTTGGAACCATTTCCCACGCGCATCGTCACCTCGTCCTTAGCCAATCTTCGCTTAATCCTTAGTCCCTGTTTCGAGTTGCAAATATTAGCAACAGAACCAGTATCAAATACCCAGGTGCTACTGCGAGCATTAGTAAGGTATACATCAATAACATGTATATCATATATACCTTTGTTCACCTTGCCATCCTTCTTATCCGCCAAATACTTGGGGCAGTTCCGCTTCCAGTAACCAGTCTGCTTGCAGTAGAAGCACTCAGTTTCAGGCTTAGGTCCAGATTTGGGTTTCTTCTCCTGAGCAGCAACTTGCTTGCTGTTCTTTTTGAAGTTCCCCTTCTTCTTCCCTTTGCCCTTTTTCTTGAAACTAGTGGTCTTGTTGACCATCAACACTTGATGCTCCTTCTTGATTTCTACCTCCGCAGCTTTCAGCATTGCGAAGAGCTCGGGAATTGTCTTAACCATCCCTTGCATATTATAGTTCATCACGAAGCTCTTGTAGCTAGGTGGAAGTAATTGGAGAATTCTGTCAATGACGCAATCATCTGGAAGATTAACTCCCAATTGAATCAAGTGATTATTATACCCAGACATTTTGAGTATATGCTCACTGACAGAACTGTTCTCCTCCATCTTGCAGCTATAGAACTTATTGGAGACTTCATATCTCTCAATCCGGGCATTTGCTTGAAATATTAACTTCAACTCCTGGAACATCTCATATGCTCCATGACGTTCAAAACGTCGTTGAAGTCCCGATTCTAAGCCGTAAAGCATGGCACACTGAACTATTGAGTAGTCATCAGCTTTGCTCTGCCAGACGTTCATAACATCTGGTGTTGCTCCAGCAGCAGGCCTAGCACCCAGCGGTGCTTCCAGGACGTAATTCTTCTATGCAGCAATGAGGATAATCCTCAAGTTACGGACCCAGTCCATGTAATTGCTACCATCATCTTTCAACCTTGCTTTATCAAGGAACGCATTAAAATTCAATGGAACAACAGCACGGGCCATCTATCTACAATCAAACACTACTAGGGAAAAGCCTATACATAGAATTTTACCAGTAGCGCTATACAAAATCAAGCGCTGCTGCTACTTAGTAGCAGCGCGCGTGAATAAACCGCGCTACTGCTATGACTTTAGCAGTAGCGCGTACTAGCGAAAAGTGCTGCTGCTACGTTCGAACTGGGCGCACATGGCTAGCCCAACCTAGCAGTAGCGCGTATAATGGCCCAGCGCTATTGCTAATCTCCTTAGCTGCAGCGCGCTTACGTGTAAAGCGCTGCTGCTAACGAAAATAAAATAAAGTGAAAAACAAGTAGAAAAGTAAATAAAAATGAAAGAAATAAAAAAAGGAGAAAGGGAAAAAATAAAATGTAAAGAAAAATAAAAGAAAAAGGGAAAAAAGAAGAAAGGAATAGCAGTAGCGGGTTTCAGTAAACGCGCTATAGCTAACTTAGCTATAGCGCGTTTCCGGAAACGCGCTACCGTTACGTTTCACTTAAACAGCGGTTTCCCCCACCCCGCCCCCCGGCCACCAATTCTTCCCCAAATTGTCCCTCGCCCTCGCCGCCGTCTCCTCACTGCCGCCGCCCGAGGCCGCCCTCAGCCTCACCGCCGCCGCCCGAGGCCGCCCTCAGTCTCACCGCCGCCGCCCGAGGCCGCCCTCAGCCTCACAGCCGCCGCCCAAGGCCGCCCTCCATGTCACCGTCGGCGCCCTCCACCTCACCGCCGCCCGAGCCCGCCCAGGACCGCCCTTG
>NC_041390.1:59566715-59573629 GCF_002162155.2 Triticum dicoccoides | reverse complement strand
CCCTCTCTGTAAGTCCCCCACCCCTCCCCCTCACTCAGCTCTCTCTGTATTTTAGAGAAAAAATTAGATGTTAATAAGATGTTTTTCAGTTAGGGCACTAGAGTTTTGCTAGGTTAATTAGGTTAGTAGTGCTGCTAGTAGTATTGGTACAATAGGTTAATTAGGTGATGTTAAATGAATAACCTAAATGAATGAAATTAGTAGTTAACTGAATTTTTTTCCTTTCATCATTATAGAGCACTAAAGTTAACTGAATTTTGTTCTATTCGTAGTTAAATGAATTTTCTTCTACACTGTTTGCACATGTGGTTGCTCGTGTATATTTGGACACTGTTTGCAGGGAATGATGCTTAGTGGCCTATGTTTTGCCGGAATGTTGATTCATTTCTTTTCCGGCAAATTTCAGGTTCTCGATTTGTCCACTTTTTTAGCAAAGCTCATGCCGAAATTTTCCATGAATTTCGGCATGACTTGTGCTACAAACTAGGACATATCGAGTGCCCGTGATTTGCCGCACCAGGAAGGAGTCAACATTCCTGCAAAACAATAGGCCTTTTTTATGTCATTATTCATTTTATTAGGTCTAGAATTAATTGACTAGATTTAATCATAGGAAACATGGCTAGCAACGATGAAGGACAGGGTTCTGGTGATTGCGACGACGCCTATCGGGCGGCAGACGATTTTTTTAGCCTTACCGATGATCAACCGATGTTATTGCTGGGCCCACCGGTGGCATCGGGGATTGAGACCGACACGCAGACCGGTGCCGAGACTGAGACCGGCGCTCAGACTCCGACCGGCATCGAGACCGGCGCTGAGACTGAGACCGGCGCTGCCTCGGGGAGCGGAGCCGGTGTAGAACCGAAAGCAAAGAGGCAACGGGTTCCTAACAAACTCAGGACTACTAGAGTGGTGGTCATGGAGGTGGACAACGACAATTTTGAGCCAACGACGCCCGAGGAAGCGCGTCGATGCTACGGCAATCAAATAGGCTGCATCGTACGGACAACCGCCACCATCAACGATGAGAAACGACAGAAGATAGAAAATATGAGGAGCTCCCTCCGAAAGAAGTTTCACCAGATATTCTTGTTCCCAGGCCGGAATGAGAAGGATTATAAAGATCCAGATGAGGACCTGACAATGAAGAAGATAAACAAACACGCCATGACCAAGTTTAGCGACGCGTTGGCCGCCTGGAAAAATTGAGTGAAAGCAAGGATCATCAACAAGAAGGAACCCTACTCCGAGATTGTAAAGGATAATCCAACAATCACGGAAGAGTAGTTTCAAATATTCAAGGAGGCTTGCAAGGCCGAAGATGCCAAAAAAAAGTCTAAGTACATGAAGGGGCTTCAAGAGAGGAACATTGGGAGCCACCACCTCGGAAGCCGTGGTTACGGCGGAAAGAGGTCCAAATGGGCCAAGGAGGACGCGGAAGCCGCAAGTCTGGGCATCCCAGACCCCTTGGCGGAGTTCACCATCCCGCAGTAGCGTGACGTCCTCAGGGCCCGGCACCGTTGGGACCCAGTGAAAAAGGTTTACAAGACAACACCGGTCATTACGGAGTTCATGGGACTGCTGGTAATTTTAGTTTCTGATCAATTCGACTGCACACGTTAGTCATATTTGTAAACGATCATTGTGCCTTTTGCAGAGAGAGCAGGACAGGATTGCGGCCGAAAGCGACTCGCCGTCTGAGGCATTGGCGAGGCCCAAGTGGGACACTCCATTCAACCGGGCGTTGAACATATTGAAACAACAACCGGTGGATACTCGACCATCGTATGGACGCGTGCACAGTGTCGAAGACGGCGCCACGTGGAAGAAGTACTACCGTGAGACCACGGAGGAGAGAAAGGAAAGACGAAGGTTAAATGAAGAAAACATCGACAAGAGGGTTGAGATTGCGGTTGAGAAGAAATCAACTGAGACAGTCGCAACAGCGGTAGCTGCCGCAAAACAGGTGGCTTTAGATATTTCTACTACCTTGGTTCCGGCCGTTTTCAATTGGACCAGGCAAAATCCAAAAAAAGATGCAGCGGACTTTCCCCTTGCTGACTTCTTAGCGGGGAGCAGCTCGACTAGCGTTGCACCAGCACATGCAGCTGCACCTGCTCCCGCACCGGCTCCCGCACCGGACGTGCTAGGTGGTGCTTCGTCTTTGGCTGAGCTTGACGCCCTCACGGTATCTGTCACACCGGCCCCCTTCAATATAAATGTATAATCTCCCGTTTTCGTTGCCTTTCGGATGTCTCACGTCGCAGAATTTTCTTTGCAGGCCGACGAAACCCCGTGCACCATATTATACACCATCGGTGACCAGAAGGTGGACGTGGGGAAGGCGACGATAATGAAGCCGAAGGAACCATTGTTCCACAGCCGGCCGATCCCCCGAACGTCTTCAAGGTTTCCGTGGCCAGTGTCAAACCGGGCCATGAGAATTTGCCTCCTCCAGTACTACTGGGGGATGACGACGAGACACCGCGGCGGCTTGGTGATTGTTGCAATGCTGGGTGGGTCCTGTTGTGGCCAAAGAGTCTGCTTCGTCTGGAGGCGGCCGGGAGCACACCCATGAGCACGCATCCTCAACAAGGTATGAACATCAACACCCTACCTACCCAATTATCGTCGGGTGTCGGGTTGGGTGATAGCGGACGGGGTAAGGAGGAGGCTCCATTAGTCGCTGATGACGTCGCCATGGATGAGGATGAGGACGACGATGGCGCTGCTGAACAGTATGTCTATACTGGCGCCTCCTCAGGGTTTGAGCGTCATGAGTCGGTGCCTGAATTGCCGTCTCAACATATTATGGACGACCTTTCGGTAGTAAAGAAGTTTAGGAAGAGAGCGAGGAAAGGCAAAAAAACTGTTTCTATGATCCAGTCGCCTCAGCAGCCTCGGCTTCAGGACCGTATAGATATCCCCGGTGCGGATAAATGGCATATCCCCGGTCAACCAATCCTACCTGCAACAGCGCTACGGGCCAGATTCGGCGATCTAAAGAGACTTCATCGCCTCGAAAGATCCACGCCTCGAAATGTGCTGCGGGTAGAGAAAGACCTCATCGCCTCGAAAGATCCAGGATACCCACTCTACGTGGTTAACGTTCCGCGGCAAATGTCGTATGTCGACAGCTTCCCCGCGGATAAGTTCTTCCTCCGATTCGATTACATATTCGACATGTTTCATGTGAAGAAGCTGGATTTTATGTTTGTCTGCCTTTATGCCTTGCACATGAACTACATCATCGGGGTTGAGCAGATATCTCATATCTGTGTCGCTGACCCGTACTACATGCACGAGGGCTTCTTGGGAGTCTGCGCAAATCACCATGAATACGCGAGGGATTACATCGTCAATTTCATGCTCGCCAATAAGGACAAGGAGGCGATTCTCGTGCCTTATCATCCCGTGTAAGTCATCCGCGCTACTATCCTTCCTTCGATTTCAATCATTCATTTTCACGGTGGAGGCTAATTAATTTGAGGACTTATTTTGCGCAGCGGCGGGCGCGCCGTCCTCATCATCCTCTACCCCCGATTCTCCCACGCTCTTTACTTGGACTTGTCGAAGAACATTCACAAAAAGGATTACACCCACATCAAGGATGTTCTCGACAGTGCTATGTTTTACTACCAAGCAAGGGGTGGAGAGGTCAGGGACAAGAAGAGAAGGGGCAGCAGGGTCGCCTTCGGCCATAAGACCGACTTCTGCTGCATCCAGCAACCGAACGATTCTCTTAATGATGGATTCTATGTCCTACACCACATGCTGGAGTACAGACAGGATCACCAGAACCTTCACATGTCACCTAGATCCGGCGATGCCCATATTCTGCAATGGGCAAAGGACATAGGAGATATCGAGGATCATCGACTTCGAGCTGAGTTCTATAACATCCAGCGCGAACTTGCCCAAATCATCATGAAGGAGGTCGTCGGAAAAACAGGGATGTTCTACGGAGAAGGACAAATGTCGCGGGAAGACGTTCGAACATGGATAGCCTCTCAGCGTCTCGACCTGAAGCCTTTCACTAGTCTCGGGGACTATCTCCCTGACTTGGATGGATGGAACGACATGTTGGAGTGATTGTCGATATATGACAATGTGTCCGTTTAGTCCATACTTTTTGTATGACAACACTTTGAGTTATGCACGGTGAAACTTTATTTGTGATGTAATTAAACCGTCCTCCTCCTCGACTAGCGAAAATCACTCTAGTTAGGGCATTTTGGGGTAGGATGAACTTTGTTATTTATGCTTATGATATGTTGTTTTTATTTTTGCCAAGTTTGTCTTTTTCTGTTGCTCAACTATATATGTTGCATATCATCGACTCATGTGATGATGCAGGTGCATAGATCATAGATGGCGAAGAAGTGCTATGCCAGGAGTATATATACGACAAGTGGCCGGAGTGTCAGGCCCTTCCGGTTTCCGAGCGACAGGCATTAGTTAGTTTAGAGGTTCACGCTAATGCGAAAGAGGGATACGAACTCATGTTCTCAAAGTGATAGCTCTTCTCGCGTATATCATTGTTTAGATGGATGACGATGTATTTGCATATCATTCGAGACTTGTATCGCTATTTTTGAGATGATGACGAGAGACCACTTTGTGTTGGATGATGATTATGATGATGACATGATTTGATGAGACTAATTGTATGTGTATGCTATGATTACATTTGTATGTGTATGATATGCTAAAGATTATTGTATAAAGCCTATTCAAATACAAAACAAATTTGCAGGAAAAAAACTAATAAATAAACTAGTAGTAGCGAGGGGGGAAATTTAGCAGTAGCGCCGCATTGTCAGTAGCGCGTCCCAGCAAACAGCGCTGCAGATAATATCAGTAGCGCCCTTTCCCAAAGAGCGCTACAGCTATTCATGTATAGCAGTAGCGTGGGACAACCGGCGCTACTGCTATACGTTAGCTGTAGCGCCTTATTAGTAGCGCCGGTGCCCGCGCTACTGAGAGGCCCAAAACCCTCGCTACTGGTAGGCTTTTCCCTAGTAGTGAAACATAAACAAGCAAGCTACTATAAAGAACTAAGTTCATGATAAATTTAAGTCCAATTAATCATATTACTAAAGAACTCCCACTTAGATAGACATCCCTCTAATCCTCTAAGTGATCACGTGATCCAAATCAACTAAACCATGTCCGATCATCACGTGAGATGGAGTAGTTTCATTGGTGAACATCACTATGTTGATCATATCTACTATATGATTCACCCTCGACCTTTCGGTCTCTGTGTTCCAAGGCCATATCTGTATATGCTTGGCTCGTCAAGTATAACCTGAGTATTCCGCGTGTGCAACTGTTTTGCACCCGTTGTATTTGAACATAGAGCCTATCACACCCAATCATCACATGGTGTCTCAGCACAAAGAACTTTCGCAATGGTGCATACTCAGGGAGAACACTTCTTGATAATTAGTGAGGGATCATCTTAAAATGCTACCGTCAATCAAAGCAAGATAAGATGCATAAAAGATAAATATCACATGCAATCAATATAAGTGATATGATATGGCCATCATCATCTTGTGCTTGCGATCTCCATCTTCGAAGCATCGTCATGATCACCATCGTCACCGGCGCGACACCTTGATCTTCATCGTAGCATCGTTGTCATCTCGCCAATCTTATGCTTCTACGACTATCGCTACCGCTTAGTGATAAAGTAAAGCATTACAGGGCAATTGCATTGCATACAATAAAGCGACAACCATATGGCTCCTGCCAGTTGCCGATAACTCGGTTACAAAACATGATCATCTCATACAATAAAATTTAGCATCATGTCTTGACCATATCACATCACAACATGCCCTGCAAAAACAAGTTAGACGTCCTCTACTTTGTTTGTTGCAAGTTTTACGTGGCTGCTACGGGCTTAAGCAAGAACCAATCTTACCTACGCATCAAAAACCACAACGATAGTTTGTCAAGTTGGTGCTGTTTTAACCTTCGCAAGGACCGGACGTAGCCACACTCGGTTCAACTAAAGTTGGAGAAACTGACACCCGCCAGCCACCTGTGTGCAAAGCACGTCGGTAGAACCAGTCTCGTGTAAGCGTACGCGTAATGTCGGTCCGGGCCGCTTCATCCAACAATACCGCCGAACGAAAGTATGACATGCTGGTAAGCAGTATGACTTATATCGCCCACAACTCACTTGTGTTCTACTCGTGCACAACATCAACGCATAAAACCTGGCTCGGATGCCACTGTTGGGTAACGTAGTAATTTCAAAATTTTCCTACGCACACGCAAGATCATGGTGATGCATAGCAACGAGAGGGGAGAGTGTAATCTACGTACCCTTGTAGACCGACAGCGGAAGCGTTATGATAATGCGATTGATGTAGTCGTACGTCTTCACGGCCCGACCGATCAAGCACCGAAACTACGGCACCTCTGAGTTCTAGCACACGTTCAGCTCGATGACGATCCCCGGACTCCGATCCAGCAAAGTGTCGGGGAAGAGTTCCATCAGCACGACGCCGTGGTGACGATCTTGATGTTCTATTGTCGCAGGGCTTCGCCTAAGCACCACTACAATATAACCGAGGACTATGGTGGAGGGGGGCACCGCACACGGCTAAGAGAATGATCTTGAAGATCAACTTGTGTGTCTAGAGGTGCCCCCCTGCCCCCGTATATAAAGGAGCAAGGGGGGAGGCCGGCCGGCCCTTGGGGCGCGCCAAGGAGGAGTCCTCCTCCTAGTAGGAGTAGGACTCCCGTCTTTCCTACTCCTACTAGGAGGGGGAAAGGAAGGGGGAGAGGGAGAAGGAAAGGGGGGCGCCGCCCCCCTTCTCCTAGTCCAATTCGGACCAGAGGGAGAGGGGGCGCGCGGCCCACCTTGGCCGCCCCTCTCTCTCTCCACTAGGGCC
>NC_041390.1:59460983-59566422 GCF_002162155.2 Triticum dicoccoides | reverse complement strand
CTAACCCTCCGGCACTCCGGTTTTCTCCGAAATCACCCGGAACACTTCCGGTGTCCGAATATAGCCATCCAATATATCAATCTTTATGTCTCGACCATTTCGAGACTCCTCGTCATGTCTGTGATCACATCCGGGACTCTGAACAAACTTCGGTACATCAAAATATATAAACTCATAATGAAACTGTCATTGTAACGTTAAGCGTGCGGACCCTACGGGTTCGAGAACAATGTAGACATGACCGAGACATGTCTCTGGTCAATAACCAATAGCGGAACCTGGATGCTCATATTGGCTCCCACATATTCTACGAAGATCTTTTATCGGTCAGACCGCATAACAACATACTTTGTTCCCTTTGTCATTGGTATGTTACTTGCCCGAGATTCGATCGTCGGTATCTCAATACCTAGTTCAATCTCGTTACCGGCAAGTCTCTTTACTCGTTTCGTAATACATCATCTCGCAACTAACTCATTAGTTGGAATGCTTGCAAGGCTTATGTGATGTGCATTACCGAGAGGGCCCAGAGATACCTCTCCGACAATCGGAGTGACAAATCCTAATCTCGAAATACGCCAACCCAACATGTACCTTTGGAGACACCTGTAGAGCTCATTTATAATCACCCAGTTACGTTGTGATGTTTGGTAGCACACAAAGTGTTCCTCCGGCAAACGGGAGTTGCATAATCTCATAGTCATAGGAACATGTATAAGTCATGAAGAAAGCAATAGCAACATACTAAACGATCAGGTGCTAAGCTAATGGAATGGGTCATGTCAATCACATCATTCTCCTAATGATGTGATCCCATTAATCAAATGACAACACATGTCTATGGTTAGGAAACATAACCATCTTTGATTAACGAGCTAGTCAAGTAGAGGCACACTAGTGACGTTTAGTTTGTCTATGTATTCACACAAGTATTATGTTTCCGGATAATACAATTCTAGCATGAATAATAAACATTTATCATGATATAAGGAAATAAATAATAACTTTATTATTGCCTCTAGGGCATATTTCCTTCAGTAGGTCCTTCCTCTCCTCCGTAGCCATAATCTCCTAGGCTACGTTGATGGATCGCTGCCATGTCCACCGTCGACCGTCGTTGCCACCATGGCTGATGGTGCCCAACACATGGTTCCCAACCAGGCGCATACCATCTGGGTTCAGCAAGATCAAGCCATACTTTTGGCCATACAGTCATCACTGACCGAAGGAGTGGCTGGCATGATTCTTTTTGCCGCTACTTCCCAGGACATCTGGACAACCCTCGAAAGCAGTTTCTCCTCTCAATCCAAGGCACGATTCATGGCACTTCGTCGATAACTTCAGGATGTCAAGAAGCTTGACCTCTCAGCCACGATCTACTTCAACAAAGTGAGGACCCTCACCGACAGACTAGCTGCCATCGGGAAACCTCTCTAATGAGGAGTTCACTGGATATATTCTTGGTGGGTTGGATGGTGACTATGATTCTCTGGTCGAGGTTGGCCAAGGCCGTGACACTCCGATGCCGCCGCGGGATCTCTATGCCCGTTTACTTCAAACAGAACAATGCATCGAATCTCGTCGCTCAGCTGAAATTCATGGTGGGTTCTCCTCTGCCAACGCCGTGACCCGTAGTGGTTCGAGGCAGCCCTACCATGCGGGTGGTGGTTCGTTCGGCGTCAAGGCTATTCTGCAGTCACCACCGCAGCAACAGAACTACTCTAGCAACAAACGCATGGGTGGAGGCTCGTCGTCAGATTGCCCTACTTGTGGTCGCCCCACATGCCAACTTTGTGGTTTTTAGGGTCATATTGCATCTCGCTGCCACAAGCGCTTCAAGCGTGACTTTCTTGGGATCGGGAATGATGGACGCAACAATGAGCGCCAGGAAGCCATGGCTACTTCAGGTTTTATTGGTGTCGCTCAAGGCCATACACCATCCTACCCCATTGATGCGAGTTGGTACATGGACACCGCAGCCACGGATCATCTGACGAATGAACTCGACAAGCTCCTCTCTCGCAAGCCCTACCATGGTCAGGATAAGGTGCACACTTCCAATGGGTCAGGTATGCACATCGAACATATTGGTAAAACTTTCCTTCCAACTAGTACCTCTAGGAACCTTCAACTTTGTGATGTCCTTCATGTTCCATCTGTTACACGTAATCTTCTGCCAGTTCCTAAACTTACTCAAGACAATGACGCTTTTGTTGAATTTCACCCTTTTGATGTCTTTATTAAGGATCGCGCAATGAGGGACGTTCTTCTTAGCGGTCATTATCATCATGGTCTCTATCCAGTTCATGAACCTACAGCTTTCCGGGTGTTCATCACTATTCGTGTCAAGCCATCTCAGTGGCATTCGCGTCTTGGTCATCCAGCCTCTCCCATCGTACGGCATGTGCTTCGCCGCCATCAACTTCTTATCGTGTCTAGCAATAATGGCATATCTGTGTGTGATGCCTGTCCACAAGGCAAAAGTCATCAACTCCCGTTTTCATTGTCTACTCGTGTAGTTAAGACTCCTCTAGAAATTGTGTTCTCAGATGTATGGGGCCCTGCCCAAACCTTAGTTAATGGTCATAATTATTATGTCAGTTTCATTGATGCTTATAGTCGTTTTACGTGGTTGTATTTTCTTAAACGCAAAGCTGATGTGTTCAATGTCTTTCTTCAGTTTCAAACTCATGTTGAGTGTCTCCTTAATCATAAGATACTTCACTTTCAATCTGATTGGAGGGGGGGAGGCGAATACCGCAACCTCAACACGTTTTTTGATAAACTTGGGATCACACACCGTGTGTCTTGTCCACATACACATCAGCAGAATGGCTCCGCTGAACGAAAGCATCGTCACATAGTGGAAACTGGCTTAACTCCTTTGGCTCATGCGTCTGTACCATTCCGATGCTTTTTCCACAGCGTGTTTTCTCATCAATAGGCTCCCCACCCGAGTATTAGGCATGAAAACTCCCATTGAGTGCTTGCTTAAAGAAACACCTGATTATACGTTTTTTAAAGTGTTCAATTGTGCTTGTTGGCCGCATCTTCGACCTTACAACGAACGCAAACTTGAGTTTCCTTCCAAAAAATGTGTCTTTATTGGGTATAGCTCTCTTCATAAAGGATACAAGTGTCTCCATGTTCCTTCCAACAATGTTTATATATCTCGTGATGTAATCTTTGATGAGAACCACTTCCCTTTCTCTAATTTTTGTGAGTCACACACTTCCTCTAATTCTATTTCACCATCACTTGTTTTGTCTGACCAATGTAGATGCTGCATATTCTCCTATTTTGCTTCCTCACCATGTGCAGGTACTGGACGAGGAGCCCTCCTTGAATTACTAGAGGACACATGAGATCCCGGGGTATCTAATGTCGATCGCCCGACCATGCATGGCTCGGACGTCGATCACATGCAAGTGCATGCGCGCCATGCAGTTGTGGCTCCGAACGAGTCGGAGCCAGCCGAGCCGTCCCCGGAGTTAACTGCCTCAGCTACACGTGACTTTAACGCAGCCGGGCCATCCCCTGAGCCAGGTGCATCCTCTGCGCGTGGCTCTAACGCCACCAAGGCATCTTCGTCCACGGCTCATGATGAGCCTGTGCCCTCGACGCCCTTGTCCGTGCGCCCTGTCATCATGGCTCATGATGGGGCTGACTCAGCTTCGCCGTTGCTGGTGTCTACCGGCTCTACATCGCCTCTGCCCATGTCGTCCCCTGTTTCATCAGCTCCTGTTGCTTCTCGTCGTATGCACACGCAGCAAGAGTGGGATTTTTCAACCAAAGCAAAGGACGGATGGTACTGTTGCATGGCTCACGGCTTGTATGGCACATGCAGTTACAGATCCGACGTATGAACCTCGTCATTTTCAAGTGGCGATGAGTATACCTCACTGGAGAACAGCTATGGAACAAGAATTTTTTGCTCTTCAGAAAAATGAAACCAAGAAACTTGTTCCTCCTCTTTCCAAGGTTAATGTGATTGACTCCAAATGGGGTTTTAAAGTTAAGAAGCACACTGATGGGTCTGTTGAGCGCTACAAAGCACGTCTAGTTGCAAAGGGGTTCAAGCAACGCTATGGTCTTGATTACGAAGACACTTTTAGTCATGTTATCAAACCTACCATCATTCGTCTTCTCCTATCGCTGGCAGTTACTCGTGGTTGGTCTATTCGTCAGCTGGATGTTCAGAATGCATTCCTTCATGGTGTCTTAAAAAAGAGGTATACATGCGACAACCTCCTGGTTTTGTTGACCCTGATCGGCCACATCGTCTTTGTAGGCTGATCAAGGCGATCTATGGTCTCAAACAGGCCCCCCGTGCTTGGCATGCTCGACTTGGTTCAGCTCTTCGTTCACATGGCTTTGTTCCATCTACCGCAGACACATCTATGTTTCTTCTACAACGCCTTGAGGTCACAATGTATTTTTTGGTTTATGTCGATGATATTATTCTCATCAGTTCTTCATCTGCTGCTGCTGATAAACTGATCTTAAATCTTCGACATGATTTTGCTGTCAAAGATCTCGGCCCCCTTCACTATTTTTTGGGCCTGGAAGTTACTCATACTGCTGCTGGTCTCTCGCTCACTCAGAAAAAATATTCCTTGGATCTCCTTCGACGTGCGGGAATGCTGAAGTGTAAATCTGTTTCTCCACCCATGACCGTGACTGAGAAGCTTTATGCTGACGTTGGTGTGCTTCTTACTCCTGATGATGCTACAGAGTATCGCAGTATTGTTGGTGGCCTACAATACCTCACTATCACTCGACCGGATCTTTCCTTTGTAGTTAACCGTATCTGGCAGTATCTTCATGCCCCTCGTGACACACATTGGTCTGCAGTTAAGCACATTCTGCATTGCGTTCGTCTCACTGTCTTTTTTGGTTTACACCTTCGGCCTGCTTCGTCTATGGTGTTGTCTGCCTTTTCTGACACGGATTGGGCAAGGAGTCCGGATGATAGGCGATCCACGGGGGGATATGCCGTGTTCTTTGGTCCAAATTTGATCGCCTGGAATGCTCGAAAGCAGGTCACTGCTTCTCGGAGTAGTATAGAGGCTGAGTACAAAGCTGTCGCCAATGCCACTGCTGAACTCATTTGGGTACAGTCCTTGCTGCGAGAACTGGGCATTCCTCAAGATGTGCCTCCGGTTCTTTGGTGTGATAATATTGGGGCCACATATCTTTCATCTAATCCCGTCTTTCATGCACGAACGAAGCATATCGAGGTCGATTTTCATTTTGTGAGGGAATGTGTTGCACAGAAGCTACTACAGATCAAGTTCATCTCGTCTAAGGATCAACTTGCTGACATCTTTACCAAGCCACTACCACTTCCCTTGTTTGAAGTGTGTCGATGCAATCTCAACCTTCTTGACGCTGGTTAAGATTGAGGGAGGATGTTAGAATCCGTGTTGTATACGTCTTAGGATTTTAACACACCATATATACCCTGTATTTGTATTGATTCTTTGTTATATATAAAGGGAAGCCTGCAGCCCATTGAGGCGTGCGATCCCTCAAACCCTCCTGTCTCTAAATCATACACCTGTCATCGGTGAGGCAAATCTTTTGCATCCGTTTCAAAAAAAGTTGGCATGAATCGATGCAGAGGCTTCCCCTTTCACCCTCTTTTCAGAAAAGGTAACTACATCATGCATCTCAATTGCTTCCACTGCATAACTATAGTACAAGTAGGTAGTGAATTACTTGCATTCATGGTGATATCTGCACATATATATAACCAGATCGAATAGCAGAGAGAGCCATGGATCCAAAGCGCAGACCACTATATATACTCTACTAGACTACTAGTAACCACATCCATCAATCAAGCCGAACGTTAGTAGCTACGGCTGTCTATTTAGAGATGGAGCACATACTAGTAGGTGATAACATGCATGCAAGGTGTGTGTATATTCCCTTGTAAGTTCATGCGTTCGGCCTGGGAGACAACGGGAATTTATGGATCTACATGAGAAATCAAGCTTGCACTGGTTTGACTGTCTCAAGGAGTGTGTCTCTGTAGGCATTCTACTAATAATTTGTAAGAAAGAGACCTTACGAATGCTCATGGACGAGATCTTTCTTCCACACGAACACACTTTTCAACACGAGTGCACAACTATGCATTGGACGAGTGTGGATACGATCACCGAGCTTGGGACAGAAGAAACTCTGCCGGGTCCTACCGAGACTTTTTCATTGCAAGGAATAAATGTTCAATCTGTGTTTAAAAAATGTTCATAGTGTATTTCAAAGAACATTGAATCTACATTTAACAAATGTTCAACAAGTATTCAGATCACCATGTATTTGAAACTTCTTCAACATGTATCTGAAAAATGTTCAATGTGCATTCAAAGAAATTTACATGTATTTTGAAAAATAGAAACCAAAAGAAATTAAAAGGAAAACCAAAAAGAAAAAAAGAAAAGAAAATAAAGATGAAAACTGATAAAGAAAAACACACACAAAAGAACTGCGTGGAACCTTCCCAACCGGTAGAAGATTCCATGAATCAATCTGCGAAGCATCCCAAAACTGCTAGCTAACACAATGTATTTGGCTGGCCCACTTTGTCGATTCCGGTAGGCGAGATGGTTGGATGTCCCTCAACAAGTGAGACATAGGCGAACCAACTTGTAGTTGGATGGTTAGAGAGACAGTGGTATCTTCAGCCCATCGGGGTTCAAATTCTGGTGCTCGCATTATTTTTGGATTTATTTCAGGATTGCTGGCGATGCGCTTTCAGTGGGATTAGATGTTCCCGTCGACGACGAGGCACCTAAGGTGACTTCATAAATCTCAAGATGATATGCCAGCTCAGTCTTTCGGAGGTGCTCACAGGGGTAGGGTGTGCATGTGTACATTCATAGGGGTGAGTATATACACGTATGTATGAGCGCTTACATCTGTACTGTGTTCAAAATAAAAAACCAATGAGACATAGCTTTTGCACTGGATAAGCGTCACACCATGAGAGAGGGAGAGAGGTAGAAGAAAGGTTGAGTGGGCTGGGCCTTGTATTGAGCATAAGTGCACAGGGACCTGATTTTTTCCTTTTATCTTTTGGCCTCCTGCTAGCAAAAAGGTATGCGTGTTGCAACGGGATGATAAAATCGTGATCTTTAAATCAAGTTTCAAATATTCACACTACGTGTATATATAAGTATTTGAATATTTGTGCACCAACTGACGCGCATGTGATGTAAGACACATGCATTCTAACATGCTCATAATGGATCGATGTTGAACTTGATCCTTGATGCGCGTATTTTTTTAGTACATCCTCGATGCACGTATGAGAAGGAAAAGAAAAGGTTAGACTCATGATGAATGAAAACTGGAGGGCCCTATGTTGAACGAATAATTTGGAGGAACACTAATTTTTTTTCACTTTCACGGGTGGTGAGGTGGGTGATTTATTTCAACTTTAGTGGCAGTTTCAATGACTGATGAAAAATTCAGAGAAACAACTAATGATGAGTTTTTTTACTTAAGGGTGAAGGAGTGGGTAATTCACTTCAACTTTAGGGATTGTTTCAATCATTTATGGATGGCATGGTGGATAATTTATTCAACTTTATGTGCAGCTTAGGGTAAGTAGACGGACCAAAAAATCAGATAAACGCACGTCCCTTAATTTTGTGTAGCCCCTCTTGTCAAAGACAAGGCCACCTTTGACCAAGCAGTTTACGAGGTGCTGGCATGGGATGCAGACACCTTTTTTCTAGCCAGGAACATTCGCCATCGTTAGTATCAGAGGAAGCTGGTGGTGATTCAGGTCTATGGACCGGCAGATCACTCGAGATCGGCCGATTTTTTCGGTGAACTGCAAACCAAGGTGCGCTCGGTGAGCTCTTCGCTTATTCCTCTAGTGGTTGGGAGGGGGTTTAATTTGATCCGCTCGGGAGCGGATAAAAACAGCTGCATTATTAACTGGCCAAGGGTGACCATGTTTAATAATTCCATTGCCACCATGGCTCTTTGGGAGGTGGCTAGGTCTGGGGCTCGCTACACATGGACGAACAAACAGTTGGTCCCGATGCGATCCGTGCTAGACAGGGTATTCATCTCTCCGGACTAGGAATTGGTGTACCCTCTATGCTCGCTTGTCGCTGAAACCAGAATAGGGTCGGACCACGTCCCGCTTATCCTTACCTCAGGGGAGGACAAGATTCGTCGAAGCCCACGGTTTTCTTCGAGACGGCTTGGTTTGAAAATCCTGATTTCGATTCCATCTTCAGGGCGAAGTGGAACCACTGTGTCAGCCAGGTGGGTACCCAATGGGGACCGATGGAATTCTAGATCGCAGTAGGGGGGCTCCTTCGGGCTAGTCTCAATGGCTGGGGGCGCAACTTGGGTCGGCAGGAAAAGATGCTCAGGGAGAGTATACTTGCCGAAATAGCGAGCCTCGACAAACAAGCTAACAAGCGGCCTTTTCTGAACAAGAATGGGCCCATCGTTATGGGCTGGAGGATCAGGTTCAGTCCTTACTTCGTGCGGAAGAGGAGTACTGGCGGCGCCAGGGTGGCCTTAAAAGGGTGCTCAAAGGCGATGCCAACACGAAATACTTCCATGCCTACGCTAATGGGAGACGGTGTAGATGTGCGATTCTTCGGCTGCAGTCCGAACATGGGTTACTTCTAACCCAGGCAGACATAGTGTGTCATGTTTACGACTTCTATATCCAGCTAATGGGGACGATTGAGGAGCAGCGAGCAGAGGTGCGCGCTGACTTGTGGGGCCCTTCCTAGCTCATTATCGAATGGGAAAACGAGGAGCTGGGGCTCGCCTTTTTGCCCGAGGAGATTGATGTTGCTCCGAGGAGTATGAAAACAGATACCGCACCTGGCCCTGACGGGTGGCCCATGGCCATGTTCAAACACTTCTGGTCGATCCTGCAGGGGCCTATGTTCGAGGTGTGCAATGGCTTCATGCGCGGGACGGTAGATATCGCCCGGCTCAATTTTGGGGTCCTTTCGCTCATCCCTAAGGTGGCAGGCGCTGAGAACATCCGTCAATTTAGGCATATCACGTTAATTAACGTTCCGTTTAAGATTTGCTCCAAAGCGACCACCTCATGCCTTGTCCCGATAGCACACCGAATCATTAGCCACACCCAAACTACTTTCATCCGTGGTCGTAACATCCTTGAGGGCTCGCTCGCCCTGCAAGATATCCTCCATGAACTCAAACGTACTAGGTAACCGGCTATTCTTATTAAATTAGACTTCAAAAAAGCATATGATCGCGTGAATTGGAACCTTTTGCGCCAGGTCCTGCTAAGTCGGGGTGTCTCGGCCATATGGGTCCACCGAGTGATGCAGCTGGTCTCGGGTGGCCAGACTGCTATTTCGGTCAACGGGGAAGTAGGGAATTTCTTCCAGAATAAATGGGGACTGCGTCAGGGAGACCCGATGTCTCCGCTTTTGTTCAACTTTGTGGTTGATGCTCTTGCGGCTATGCTACGGAGAGCAACCACGGCTGGCCACATCAAGGGAGTGGTCGGCCACCTTATCCCAGGGGGGATTTCACACTTGCAGTACGCAGACGACACCCGCTACTGCTCCAACCGGATACTCATAGTATCGTGACGGTGAAAGCATTTCTACTGAGCTTTGAACTGATGTCAGGTCTCAAAATCAATTTTCACAAGTGTGAAATGCTATCTATGGGGATAGATAGCGAGGAGGGGCGATGCATCGCGTACCTCAACTGCAAAGTGGGAAAGTTCCCCTTTACGTACCTAGGCTTGCCCCTAGTGCCTCGTAGGGTGACAATCGACTATTGGGCACCTCTAAGCGGGAAAGTGGGAAGGAAAGTCAGCCCCTGGCGTGGTAAGTTCATGTCCTCCGTGGAAAGACTTGTCCTGACTAATTCTAGCCTCTCCTCGCTTCACATGTTCTTCATGGGCCTTTTCCTGTTGGCGAAGGGGGTCCACGCTAAAATGGACACGCCGCGAGCCCGTTTCTTTTGGGAAGGAACGGGTCTCAAACGCAAATATCATATGGTCAAATGGGCTGCGGTGTGTAGGCCCAAGTCCTTGGGAGGACTAGGAATCACAAATACCAGACTACAAAACATTGCGCTCATGTGCAAGTGGATCTGGAAGTTTTCGCAAGGGGCGATTGGCTTATGGGATGATATCTTAAGGACTAAATATTTCCCAAACGGGAATTTCTTCGAAGGGGACGCGAGGGGCTCCCCTTTTTGGCAGGACCTGCAGGCCATCAGGCCTGCCTTTGACCAAGGGGCCAAATTCAATATCGGAAATGGCCGCTCCACCCGTTTCTGGCTTGATTTTTGGGTGGGCACTCGGCCCCTATGGGAAGAATTCCCTGAGTTGTACGCACTTGCGGTGCATCCAAATCAAAGGGTGGAAGAAGCCTTGGCTTCTTCCCCCTGGGCCATTGCCTTCTGCCGCAACCTCAATGACCAGGAATCAGCAAGGTTGGGTGCCTTGATGGAACTGGTGAACCCCGTGGCCTTGTCCAATGAGCCCAACAGGGTGTTGTGGCATCTTAAGCCTTCGACAAGTTTTCTGTCAAATCCTTATATCACAAACTATGCCAAGGGACGGCACAGAGGAAGGTGAAAGGACTTTGGCAAGCCCGCGTTCCGCTGTAGATCAAAGTTTTTCTTTGGCAATTGTTCCGGAATCGTCTCCCCATGTCCATCAACATAGCTAAGTGGAATGGCCAGGCAACGGGTCCATGCGCTTTATGCGGGAACCCCAAGAACGCAAACCACATCTTCTTCCTTTGTCCTCTAGCTAGGTTTGCTTGGAGCGCTGTTCACGAGGCTGCCGGTGTCCCTTGGGACCCGCGCTCCTCTTCTTAACTTGTGGGATTTCTTGATTCAGTTCAGGGTCATCACAAGCGAGTGATATGGACTAGTATAGGGGTGATGTTATGGTCCATATGGCTCACCCGCAACAAATTCACCATTGAGGGAACGTCCACGTCGCACCCGACTAATATCATATGCAAATGCTATATTCTCTTGCAGCAGTGGAGTCCGTTGACGAAGCGGAAGTACTCTGGGCTCATGAAGCACGCGCAAGAACGAGTTCATCATGTCTACGTGGCGGCTAGGGTGCCGGCGATGCTTACCTGATGGTGGGAGTGATTTTTTTGTTTCTGTGAGCCTGCGTGCTCTTTCGTAGGCTTCGGCCTTGTATCATGCTCGCTGCCCGGCTTTGAACCCCTTCCAGACTAAGTTTCTTGTGTTGCCTAGGGCTTTTGGTGATGTGTAACGTCCGACCGATCGTTTGTTACTGTGCCTCTTTATGTGGGCTTTATTAATCGGAAATGTTAACGCCCACACGTGTGGGCGTTGACCATCTCGACCACACGCATCCATCACCGTCCAGTACTATATGCACGAATCTTGGCACAATCTGGCTGATTTTCTGTGCCACGTAGGACAAGGCGCCTGTGTGGTGTGTGACATAGTTCGCCCGCACGTTGGTTGCCCCCCCGCGGTCAGCGGTTGCCACTCGGGGGCGTGCGGTGGAAATGCTATGCGCCCGCACGCCACGCGTCGACCGTGGTTGACGTCAAACACGTCGTGCACTTCGGCCACCTACCCCTCACGGTTCCATTTACTCATCCCCACAGTTACTCGCACAACCCACTTCGCATTTCAGACGATTGGAGGAGAAGACGAGGGGAGAAGGCGACGGCGGAGGCGGAAGAGTCGACGGAGTTCGCGGCCATCGGTGGTGCTCGCCGGACCGGAGCGGCCTCGCCGGAGCGCCTACAGATTGAAGGTAATGCTCGCTCCCACTCTCACAATCCTTGCCTGCATTTTTCTCCCCTTCCCACGGTGTTCGATGCTTCGCTCGAGATTCGTAGACATTCAGGCAATTTGGCAATGCGTCGGCGTTGCCGCCAGCGGCGGAGTCCTATGCTTGCCGTTTTCAGTGGCACTGGGCAGTTTCATCGCCGCCGCGGTGGCGGTCTCGCCGGTGTGGTTCTGCCTGTCCGGAGACACACACTGGTTGTGCCTTGGGATTGGGCCATTGTTTTTTGGTCTGATAGTTGCGCATTGCTTCGAATTGGTATTTGCGATCAGTCCAGGGAGAATTTTGGGGATGAATTTCAAGTCATTATAGTTGCCATTGAACCCTAGATCTACTTAGTTGTTTTTCAAACTGCAGTATGAAGGAAAACGTGGTGGTTTGAGTAACTATCATGACTGTATGGCAACTAATTTTCTGAATGACTGTGATAGTTTCCACAAACATGCTTTTCCATGCGGCAACTAATTTCTTGAATGACTGTGATAGTTGCCACAAACATTCTTCTCCATGCGGCAAGTAATTTCCTGAATGACTGTCATAGTTGGCACAAACATGCTTTTTCCATGTGGCAACTAATTTTTCCTGAATGATTGTGACAGTTGCCACACTGTAGGAATGGTAAAGTGTAGTAAATCGGTAGTCACTATAGTTTCAGTAATCAATTGCACTGGATGACAACTAATCTGCACATCAGCTATGCCTGTTGCCACTTGGATAGTATATTCTTGTGGCAATAGACTATGAACACACTGTGGCTGTTGCCATGTTGTAGACAGGATAATGTGGAAAATTGGCTGCATAACATGGCAACTAATTTGCACATCAACTGTGTCAGATGCCATATATATGCTTTCCATGTGGCAAGTTTTTGTCTAAACACAGCATGTCTGTTGCCATGTTACAGTCAGTATAATGTGGCAAATTCATTGTATGGCAGACGCAATTTTCGTGTTTAGCCATGATGACTAGTGATATCTGAACACACTGTGGCAATTTCAGGTTGTTCATTAGATGTTTTTCATCGCTTTTTTGAATTCTGTGTTGCATTTTAACATGGAAATTTCAACCTAGCACATTTTTGCCATTGAAACACATGGCAAGTCATTGTTGTATCAGGACAGGGTGTGAGCTGCCACATCTTAGGTTTCTGCAGTGGAGGATTTTGTGACTTTCTTTTCGTACTATCTTGTGCTGACATGGCAACTTCAACATTTTGTTTTTAAGTGCATTTACGATCTGTACATTTTTTTTCAAATGTAACAATGTGCTTAATTGCCACATTTATGTTTTCGACAATCATAGGGGGGTGCGTGCGTGTTCATGTGATTTTTTTGCATTCACTAGTTGTCATTTTTCACTCGAGCCCATGCGGCAAGGACATTCTGTTAGGTGGCAACTGCTTACTTCATGCATTTTCATTTCCACTGTGACAATTTGGCCTGTTCTTACCTCAGCAGAATGGCTCGCGGTGATCATCAAAACGATGATGATGAGTTCATGGATCCACCACAGCAGAATCGGGTAACTGGATGGAGAAAAGAGGGCGACGAGGTAACTGTCCACACACCCTCTTCCTCCTGCATATGTTATTGGTTGCCACCTCGAGCTTGCAGTCGTCTGTCATGAACTAAAATTTCATGACAGTGAAAACATGGCAACAACTGATCATTTGTCTGTTTTTTGCAGAAGAAGAAATGTACTCGCAACAGGGCCTCCCAGGAACGACTGACTTCATTGACTGACAGATTTACCGACGATCAAAAGGGAGCTGCTGCTGAGATGAGTATGCAGGCTATGATGAATGTCCGGTGTACGAATCTAGTCAACCCTGTATGCGACTGGCTTGGTGAGATTTACGACCCTGCCTCCAGGGAATTTGTGATTCCGGGACGTGGAAGACTGCCGTTGAACGAGGAATCCATGTTCTGCACTTTGGGTGTGCTCCATGGACAAATCAAAGTCCCGTATGAGGTCAATAACAAGATCGAGGAAGCGTTGTTCCCCCGTTTATTTCCTGGGTTGGAATCCATGTCGAACACATCTGTATTGGCAGATTCGCTGCAGGCCATGACAACCCATGGCGAGGTTTTTAAGATGAAACTACTCATGTACCTCATCTCAGCTGTTTTCGCGTCGACCACTTCTCTTCGCCCAAGCAACAAATGCTTCCCCATCCTGGTGAATGATCTATCTTTACTACATTATTTTTCCTTCAATTTTTTTGCTCCGATGTCATGTGCAAGCTAGTCACTGCCAGTGTTTTTGATGTTTTTTTTCCATTTGATTTCTGATGCGGCAACTCGTTGTCCTGAATTTTGTGCGGTGCAGGCGAAACTGAAAGATGTGAAGAACATGAATTGGTGTAAGTTCATTGCCGACTTCCTGCATGCTGCATTCTCAAGCAAGATGTACCAGAAGGGTTGTCGACTACATTTAATGGTATTTTTTACCAGTCCTTTCTGTGAACACTCTTTTAACACCTTTTATTCATGCATGGCAACCTGATCATAACAAGATGGCAACTACCATAATGACAATATGGCAACTGCCATCATGACAATATGGCAACTGCCATCATACTATGATGGCAACTGCCATCATGACAATATGTCAACTGCCATCACATTATGATGGCAACTAGCACATACAGATGGCAACTTCTTCTTTTTCTCTTTTTCATGCACTTCAACTTGATGATCGTAGGAACATATATTATCCTGTTTTTTCGCAAAATACCATGATCGCAACTAATATTTCTTTCTTTTTAAAATTGTTG
Source organism: Triticum dicoccoides (assembly GCF_002162155.2). Classification (NCBI taxonomy): domain Eukaryota; kingdom Viridiplantae; phylum Streptophyta; class Magnoliopsida; order Poales; family Poaceae; genus Triticum; species Triticum dicoccoides. The sequence continues at coordinate 59,551,825 of NC_041390.1, read as the reverse complement.
TACATCAGCTCATGTATGTTGACTGTCTTGATCTGTCCACCGTAGATTTCACTGGGACAGGAGGCCCGCCGCCTATGGACAAGTTTGTTGTTTCTGCGTGGACTATCGATGCTGTCAAGGCTGTGCTTGCTGCAGACAGGGTAACTGATACCAAATATGGAAAACTGCATGTTAGTTCTGGTTTCTTTCTCTACACGGCATTCTTACAAATTTTTGCGGCATAACATATCGTCGTGTGGCAACCATCTATGGTTAACAAGAGATGACTACCTTTGTTAGCCATGGCTGTCTGAGTATGGTATCCATGTCTCACTACACATGGCAACTCTGTCATTCGTGCTAACACTTATATTTGCGTCTTCTTTTTTTGTTGTATTTTGCAACACATGAACTGCTAGTCAGTGTTCATCATTCTCTCTCTTACATCCTAGCTATTTTTTTGGTTTTTTCCAGCTAATGGCCAAGCATGCTATAGACTATAGCGTGTTTGGGGGGCCTCAAAACTTTGAAAAGTGGATGGACGTGCACTCAGCTCCGTCTTGCCCTACTGAGGTAATTAAAGATATATATCTATGGTTGCCTTGCATTATTTTTGATGTCGTGCTAGTGACTATAATATGGTTGGTTACTGCTGCTTCTTGTTTCGTGCACAGGCGAGGGCACCTGTTGAGCATCTAATTGGGCAGTTTGCATCCGGAATGACCGGCTTGCTCGGGAAGTTGGTTGAGCAGTGGACGTCCCTTAATGGCTCCGACAGCGACGCGGTTGCGAGGCAGTTCACTACATTTGTCCTAGAACAGACACATCGGCCAACTGGTTGCCGTGGCCGGTATGACTACAACAGTTCCCAAGAGCTTGCTGACACACAAGATGAACTAGATGGAGACGCTGGTCTCAGCAAGGATGACGACGATGACATGGAGACCATGCAACAGGACACCGATGATGATGAACATGTTGAAGTTCGTGCAGGTGGTAAGAAGGGCAAGGATGCACGAGATGTCCCCCCATCGGAGAAAGTCAAAGAACATACGGCTGCGAGAGGCGAGGGGGTGTTGCCATCAAAGAGGGGGAGGGCTCCAGAGGATGTTGGGCAGGGTTCTCCTGGCAAGAGGTCTAGGACCGATCCCGGCGGAGGAGGTTCGACTTTAATTTTAGTTTTTTGTTTTGTCTATATTTTTGGAACAGACTGATCCCTTTTTGCATTTGTTTTTGCTAAGCGCGGCAACGAGTTTGCTGTCTGACAATTGCCAGCTCTTGTTTCCTCCATCTTATACGTGCAGTGAGGCGACAGCTGGTGGACGAGCAGTTACGAAGAAACAGACACCAACGCCAACCCGTATTTCTGCTCGGTTGAACAAAGGTGCCCCCATTGCTGGTGACACCCCTTCCACCAGGTCATCTCCTCGTACTACGACGTCCAACACCGGGGATCCTGTCGTGCTGCCAGACTATAGAAAGACAGTCAAGAAGTAGGTTTTCCATGTGCTTTCATTGACGTAGTGTTATATTTTTGATTTTTCAATGCATCCGTTCAGCTTGCCACATGGGCTTCTGTCATCGTCCCCACATAGGCAACTGCTATTTTTTCAAATGATTTCCTTCCTTTTTAACTGCATGGCAACTCCTGCTTGTTTTTACATGGCAACTGCTATCTAGGCCAAATGGCAACTCTTATTGTACCTACATGGCAACTGCCATCTTTCCATTGGCTAGTGTGCTCATCCCATACCTAGTTTTGAAATTGCATTCCCAGCAGATCAGACATTTTTTATCATTCTTCAAGTTGGCTAGCATGGCAACTCTTGCTGGATTTGCATGGCAACTGCTAACTATGCCACATGGCAACTCATATTCCCCTTACATGGCAACTACCAGCTTTTCCACCTATTTTTCATTTTTTAGATTTTATACCATGGCAAATATTTTTTGTTCATTTTTAATACCTTTTTCACGTGCTTTCTTTTTCGCAGGGTGAAGAAGACTACTTCACACGGGGCCAAGCATATCATTAGGGACCCACTCAAACGCCTTCATTCAAAGTTGTCAACAGGGGGCAACTCAGATGTTCATGAGGCGCCAGTCGACAAAACTGCTGCTGCACCATCAACTGTTCCCACTAACTCTGACGCAAGTGGCCGACCATCTCCGCCGGTTGCAGATGTGCGGGTTAGAAAAACAGGCATCCGTACATCGGGGAGTGACGAGTCGGTATCTGCCAGGACAGCTGAAATATTGCCAACTCTTCTGGTAATGAAGGATGTGCTATGTCTTGAGCTTGCGTTGGTTTTCCCCGAAGAGGAAGGGGTGATGCAGCAGAGTAGCATATCCCTCAGTTTTTAAGAACCAAGGTACCAATCCAGTAGGATCCCACGCTCAAGTCCCTTGTACCTGCACAAAGCGATAGCTACTCGCAACCAACGCGATTAGGGGTTGTCAAGCCCTTCACGATCACTTACGAGAGTGAGATCTGATAGATAGAATATTTTTGGTATTTTTGATATAAAGATGCAAAGTAAAAAGTAAAGGCAAAGTAAATAGCAAAACAATATAAAAGTGATAGAGATTGATATGATGAGAATAGACCCGGGGGCCATAGGTTTCGCTAGTGGCTTCTCTCAAGAGCATAAGTATTCTATGGTGGGTGAACAAATTACTATTGAGCAATTGATAGAATTGAGCATAATTATGAGAATATCTAGGCATGATCATGTATATAGGCATCACGTCCGTGACAAGTAGATCGAAACGATTCTGCATCTACTACTATTACTCCACTCATCGACCGCTATCCAGCATGCATCTAGAGTATTAAGTTAAAAACAGAGTAACGCCTTAAGCAAGATGACATGATGTAGAGAGATAAATTCATGCAATATGAAATAAACCCCATCTTGTTATCCTCGATGGCAACGATACAATACGTGCCTTGCTGCCCCTTCTGTCACTGGGTAAGGACACCGCAAGATCGAACCCAAAGCTAAGCACTTCTCCCATGGCAAGAACTACCAATCTAGTTGGCCAAACCAAACGGATAATTCGAAGAGACTTGCAAAGATAACCAATCATGCATAAAAGAATTCAGAGAAGATTCAAATATTATTCATAGATAGACTTGATCATAAACCCACAATTCATCGGTCTGAACAAACACACCGCAAAAAGAAGATTACATCAAATAGATCTCCACAAGAGAGGGGGAGAACTTTGTATTGAGATTCAAAGAGAGAGAAGAAGCCATCTAGCTACTAACTATGGACCCGAAGGTCTGAGGTAAACTACTCACACTTCATCGGAGGGGCTAGGATGATGTAGAAACCCTCCGTGATGACGGCCCTCTTCCGGCGGAGCTCCGGAACAGGCCCCAAGATGGGATCTCGTGGATACAAAAAGTTGCGGCGGTGGAATTAGGTTTTTGGCTCCTGTTCTGATCATTTGGGGGTACGTGTGTATATATAGGAGGAAGGAGTACGTCGGTGGAGTACCGAGGGGCCCATGAGGCAGGGGGCGCGCCCCAGGGGGGGCGCCCCCACCCTCATGACCACCTCTTTGATCCCTTGCAGTAGGGTCCAAGTCTCCTGGATCACGTTCGGTGAGAAAATCACGTTTTCGAAGATTTTATTCCGTTTGGACTCCGTTTTATATTCTGTTTATCCGAAACACTGAAATAGGCAAAAAACAACAATTCTGGGATGGGCCTCCGGTTAATAGGTTAGTCCCAAAAATAATATAAAAGTGGAAAATAAAGCCCAGTATAGTCCAAAACAGTAGATAATATAGCATGGAGCAATCAAAAATTATAGATACGTTGGATACGTATCAGGCATCCCCAAGCTTAATTCCTGCTCGTCCTCGAGTAGGTAAATGATAAAAAAACAATTTTTGATGCGGATTGCTACTTGGAATAATGTCAATGCAAATCTTCTTAATTGTGGTATGAATATTCATATTAGAAAGATTCAAGACAAAGGTTTATATTGACATAGAAAATAATAATACTTCAAGCATACTAACAAAGCAATTATGTCTTCTCAAAATAACATGGCCAAAGAAAGTTATTCCTACAAAATCATATAGTCTGGCTATGCTCCATCTTCCCCACACAAAGTATTTAAATCATGCACAACCCCGATGACAAGCCAAACAATTGTTTCATACTCTAACTTTTTCAATCTTCACGCAATACATGAGCATGAGCCATGGATATAGCACTATAGGTGGAATAGAATGGTGGTTGTGGAGAAAACAAAAAGGAGAAGATAGTCTCACATCAACTAGGCGTATCAACGGGCTATGGAGATGTCCATCAATAGATATCAATGTGAGTGAGTAGGGATTGCCATGCAACGGATGCACTAGAGCTATAAATGTATGAAAGCTCAACAAAAGAAACTAGTGGGTGTGCGTCCAACTTGCTTGCTCACGAAGACCTAGGGCAATTTGAGGAAGCCCATTAGTGGAATATACAAGCCAAGTTCTATAACGTAAAATTCCCACTAGTATATGAAAGTGACAACATATGAGACTCTCTATATGAAGAACATGGTGCTACTTTGAAGCACAATATATGAGACTCGCTATATCATGGTGCTACTTTGAAGCACAAGTGTGGAAAAAAGGATAGTAGCATTGTCCCTTTTTATATATTTTTTGGGCCTTCTTTTTTTCTTTGGCCTTTCTCTTTTTTGGAACAATGCTCTATTGAATGATGATCATCACACTTCTATTTATTTACAACTCAATGATTACAACTTGATACTAAAACAAAGTATGACTCTATATGAATGCCTCCGGTGGTGTACCGGGATATGCAATGAATCAAGAGTGACAAGTATGAAAGAATTATGAACGGTGGCTTTGCCACAAATACTATGTCAACTACATGATCATGCTAAGCAATATGACAATGATGGATGTGTCATGATGAACTAGATGGTGGAAAGTTGCATGGCAATATATCTCGGAATGGCTATGGAAATGCCATAATAGGTAGGTATGGTGGCTGTTTTGAGGAAGGTATATGGTAGGTGTATGATACCGGCGAAAGTTGCGCGGTATGAGAGAGGCTAGCAAAGGTGGAAGGGTGAGAGTGCGTATAATCCATGGACTCAACATTAGTCATAAAGAACTCATATACTTATTGCAAAAATTTAGAAGTTATCAAAGCAAAGTATTACGCGCATGCTCCTAGGGGGATAGATTGGTAGGAGAAGACCATCGCTCATCCCCGACCGCCCCTCATAAGGAAGACAATCAATAAATAAATCATGCTCCGATTTCATCACATAACGGTTCACCATACGTGCATGCTACGGGAATCACAAACTTCAACACAAGTATTCTTTAAATTCATAACTACTCAACTAGCATGACTTTAATATTACCACCTCCATATCTCAAAACAATTATCATGCTTCAATCTTTTCTTAGTATTCAACACACTCAAAAGAAAGTTTCACAAATCTTGAATACCAAGCATATTATTATTAGGCAAATTACCATGCTATTAAGAGACTCTCAAAATAATTTAAGTGAAGCATGAGAGACCAATAGTTTCTTTAAAACGAATCCACCACCATGCTCTAAAAGATCTAAGTGAAGCACATAGAGAAAAATTATCTAGCTCAAAAGATATAAGTGAAGCACATAGAGCAAAATTATCTAGCTCAAAAGATATAATTGAAGCACATAGAGCAAAATTATCTAGCTCAAAAGATATAAGTGAGGCACATAGAGCAAAATTATCTAGCTCAAAAGATAAAAGTGAAGCACATAGAGCATTCTATCAAATTTTAATTCATGTATGGCTCTCTCAAAAGGTGTGTACAGCAAGTATGATTGTGGCATACTAACAAACAAAGACGCAAATAATACAAGACGCTCCAAGCAAAACACATATCATGTTGGTGAATAAAAATATAGCTCCAAGTAAATTACCGATGGAAGTGGACGAAAGAGGGGATGCCTTCCGGGGCATCCCCAAGCTTTGACTTTTTGGTGTCCTTGGATTATCTTTGGGGTGCCATAGGCATCCCCAAGCTTAGGCTCTTGCCACTCCTTGTTCCATGATCCATCAAAAGAATTCACCCAAAACTTGAAAACTTCACAACACAAAACTCAAAATAGAAAACTCGTGAGCTCCGTTAGCGAAAGAAAACAAAAGACCACTTCAAGGTACTGTAATGAACTCATTATTTATTTATATTGGTGTTAAACCTAATGTATTCCAACTTCTCTATGGATTATAAACTATTTTACTAGCCATAGATTCATTAAAATAAGCAAACAACACACGAAAAACAGAATCTGTCAAAAACAGAACAGTCTGTAGTAATCTGTAGCTAGCGCAGGATCTGGAACCCAAAAAATTCTAAAATAAATTGCCGGACGTGAGGAATTTATCTATTAATCATATGCAAAAATAATTAACTAAATAACACTTTACAAATAAAAATGGCAGCAGTTCTCGTGAGCGCTAAAGTTTCTGTTTTTTACAGCAAGATTAACAAGACTTTCCCCAAGTCTTCCCAACGGTTCTACTTGGCACAAACACTAATTAAACACAAAAAACACAACCAAAACAGAGGCTAAATAATTTATTTATTACTAAGCAGGAGCAAAAATCAAGATATAAAAATAAAATTGGGTTGCCTCCCAACAAGCGCTATCGTTTAACGCCCCTAGCTAGGCATAACAAGCAAGGATAGATCTAAGTATTGCCATCTTGATTCTTAATTCTTTTAGCGATGTTATGCTCGAATCCGGGAGGTTCCTTACGTTTCCCTTCATATTCAGAAATCTTGAGATCTAAAAAATCCAACCGCTTATTGCAAAGAGTAATCAACATATTCACGCGGTGAAGATTTAAGCTAACGCTCTTAAGAGGTTCAAGAGATTTCTGTAAAATCTTACTTACCTCGCAATTTTTTTCAAAAACTTGCGTATTCTCTTGGGTATGATGGAGCCCCTTTTGTTGAGGTAAAGTTCCTACTATACCTTCTATAATTTCATGCGCGATATTGGGATCAATTTCAATAAAATTTCCCTTGGCAACACAATCTAAAAGTTGTCTATGAGACAAATTAAGCCCAACATAAAAGTTGCGAAGCAAAATTCTGAAATTTACTTCTAGGGTGCATTTACGATAAGATTCCATCATTCTAAACCAAGCATCCTTTAAATTTTCTCCTTGCTTTTGTTTGAAGTGAAGGACTTCAAACTCAGGGGACATAGGAGCAGAAAGAGGACTAGCCATGACGACAAGCAAACAAAGAGGCAAACAGAGAGGGAGGAGAGAGAGAGGGCGAATAAAACGGCAAGGGTGAATTGGGGGGAGAGGAAAACGAGAGGCAAATGGCAAATAATGTAATGCGAGAGATAGGTATTGTGATGGGTACTTGGTATATTGACTTTTTGTGTAGACTCCCCGGCAACGGCGCCAGAAATCCTTCTTGCTACGTCTTGAGCTTGCGTTGGTTTTCCCCAAAGAGGAAGCGATGATGCAGCAGAGTAGCGTAAGTATTTCCCTCAGTTTTTGAGAACCAAGGTATCAATCCAGTAGGAGCCCACGCTCAAGTCCCTCGTACCTACACAAAGCGATAGCTACTCGCAACCAATGCGATTAGGGGTTGTCAAGCCCTTCACGGTCACTTACGAGAGTGAGATCTGATAGATAGAATATTTTTGGTATTTTTGATATAAAGATGCAAAGTAAAAAGTAAAGGCAAAGTAAATAGCAACACAATATAAAAGTGATAGAGATTGATATGATGAGAATAGACCCGGGGGCCATAGGTTTCGCTAGTGGCTTCTCTCAAGAGCATAAGTATTCTACGGTGGGTGAACAAATTACTGTTGAGCAATTGATAGAATTGAGCATAATTATGAGAATATCTAGGCATGATCATGTATATAGGCATCACGTCTGTGACAAGTAGATCGAAACGATTCTGCATCTACTACTATTACTCCACTCATCGTCCGCTATCCAGCATGCATCTAGAGTATTAAGTTAAAAACATAGTAACGCCTTAAGCAAGATGACATGATGTAGAGAGATAAATTCATGCAATATGAAATAAACCACATCTTGTTATCCTCGATGGCAACGATACAATACGTGCCTTTCTGCCCCTTCTGTCACTGGGTAAGGACACCGCAAGATCGAACCCAAAGCTAAGCACTTCTCCCATGGCAAGAACTACCAATCTAGTTGGCCAAACCAAACGGATAATTCGAAGAGACTTGCAAAGATAACCAATCATGCATAAAAGAATTTAGAGAAGATTCAAATATTATTCATAGATAGACTTGATCATAAACCCACAATTCATCGGTCTGAACAAACACACCGCAAAAAGAAGATTACATCGAATAGATCTCCACAAGAGAGGGGGAGAACATTGTATTGAGATTCAAAGAGAGAGAAGAAGCCATCTAGCTACTAACTATGGACCCGAAGGTCTGAGGTAAACTACTCACACTTCATCGGAGGGGCTAGGATGATGTAGAAGCCCTCCGTGATGACGACCCTTTTCTGGCGGAGCTCCGGAACAGGCCCCAAGATGGGATCTCGTGGATACAGAAAGTTGCGGCAGTGGAATTAGGTTTTTGGCTCATGTTCTGATCGTTTGGGGGTACGTGTGTATATATAGGAGGAAGGAGTACGTCGGTGGAGCACCGAGGGGCCCACGAGGCAGGGGGCGCGCCCTAGGGGGGCGCCCCCACCCTCGTGACCACCTCTTTGATCCCTTGCAGTAGGGTCCAAGTCTCTTGGATCACGTTCGGTGAGAAAATCACGTTTCTGAAGATTTTATTCCGTTTGGACTCCGTTTGATATTCTATTTATCCGAAACACTGAAATAGGCAAAAAAAACAGCAATTCTGGGCTGGGCCTCCGGTTAATAGGTTAGTCCCAAAAATAATATAAAAGTGGAAAATAAAGCCCAATATAGTCCAAAACAGTAGATAATATAGCATGGAGCAATCGAAAATTATAGATATGTTGGAGACGTATTAGGATGCTGCTGTGAGCCATGCCACCCCATCAGCAAGCGTTGAAGTGGACGCTCCCGAGACCAACCTAAGCAAGGAAGATTCCCGCTCATCTGGCACTGATTCCAAGCGCGTGTGTGGTGGCACTCCTGTGTCCACGATAGAAGTGGATGAGGCGGCAGTTCATAATGATGTGCCATCTGCAGGTGAGAGTCTTGGCACAACAGCTCCAGCTCCTGTCAGTGCAGATACTGCTAAGGCGACTATTTTGCGTGCTGGTCTTCCACCGAGGCGTCATAGCCCCCGCAAGCAATCAACAGACATACCCAACGCACCAGCTGTAGCTAGGAGCAGCAGAGATGAGTCTGGTTATGTTCCTACGTCCACACTATTCCCACCACCTGCCAAAAGCAATGTGATGGAGAAACCGGAAGACCGGAGCACAACTGATGCAGGTGTCAAGCCGGGCACGAGTGACGCATGCGAACGTCCGGAGCAGACTGCGCCTTTACCCGCGATGGAAATCCCTAGCTTAAATCTGCGCACTTCCAGGCTCCCAGTCAACGTTGGTGTCCCCTACAGCCCAAACAAGAAGATTGTCAAGGAAGTTGCGACTGATACCGCCGACAACACGCCCCGCCCTACAAATAAGCCCGATCATTCTGTAGCGGCCGATTCAGATATGTTTGTTGATCTTTCACCCTTGGATTCTGCCTCGCAAGTTGTTCGCGGTCCGGCCAGTAGGCATGAGAGGCACCCAATGGCCTTCACCCCACCGAGCTTCAGCCTTGGCATCAGTCAAGATCAACCAGTGGTGCCAGATCTTATGCCAGTTGCCTTTGCTTTCCCAGGAGGCATGCCCGCAATGATGGCGCAGCCAATGGTCGAGGGCAGGAAGGCTGTCAAGTTCGCAGAGCCGATCGTCCAAGGTACATTTCTTATGTGCATATCATTTTCTTGTATACATCTGTGTAGTCTGACTTTTGCCCCAAGCATTTTTTTGGGTTTCTCACTTGTGATGGCAACTGTTATGTGATGACATGGCAACTGGATTTGCTGCACCATGTCACCTACATTTTTTTGTTGCCATGCTGCATTTTACATTCGGCAATCACATGGCAACTGAAGTTGATTCAACATGGCAACTGTAGTTGTTGTCACATGGCAACTACAGTGCAATACACATGGCAACTTGATATGCTGCACCATGTCACATGTATTTTTGTTTCCATGCTGCATTTTCCATTCGGCAAGCACATGGCAACTGGAGTTGACACAACATGGCAACTGTAGTTGATGTCACATGGCAACTACAGTGCACTACACATGGCAACTGGATTTGCCTCCACATGGCAACTCGCTACCTTTTGTACCTACATTTCATATCAAGCACCCTATCTTTTCACATTCCATTTGTTTTGTTTTCCAGGTATCCTAACCCACTTTTTTTGATCCTTGCAGGCACCCCTGAGGAGATTTCACCGTCACTTGATGAATGTTACCGTAGGATCGAGGAGGCAGCATTGCAGAGGCGGTCCTCACGAGGTCAGGGGCAATCAAGTTCCAATGTGCCTGCAGATACTGTATCTGAGGATACCATTAGGAGTGCCACCCCTGGTTCTATGAGGCTGCAGAGGGTAGTTTACCCACCTCCCGCGGAAGACTACGAGCCCGAAGTCAGGGCCACAAAGGAACAGACCCAGCTGTATGATATTGTCAAGTGATTTGGAAATGAGAGGGCCAGCAGCAAGCACATGAAGGAGCTGAAAGCGTAATGACCACATTTTGCTTTGCTCTTTCTACCATTCATATTTTTTTTCTACTTTCTATATATGATGCACTTACGTTTTAGTTCTTCCTTTTTTGCTTAGTAGACATGATTCTTTCATGTTATATCATTTTCATACAGCTCATGTTTGGATAGAACCAAGGTCATTCAATGCGAAGCGACGTACGCCTACCTGGGTGATCTTACCGAGTCCGTGAGGCCAAACGGTAAAATGTCTACGAATGTAGTTGCATGCGGGATTGACTACATCAACAAGCATATGGATATGTGTCCCGATAAAACAATCATGCATTACAGTGTGACCTGCAAAATATGGGATGGTGACTTCCACCACAAAATCCTAAGGAAGAATTTTGCTCAACACGGTCAATTCAAGCTCACACTGAAGAAATATGTGAGTACTCCTTCCCTGTTTGCACTTTTTTCACATGGTATGTTTTCCCCATTATCTGCACTCTGTTTATGTTGCAGATGTTTCATGCGGCATCAGCTGCCGTGCAAACTGACTTTTTGATTTTTGCATCCCGTGCAAACTATGTGGCAACTTCAAAGTAAAATACACGGCAAATTTTTTTCATACATGGATGGCAACTTTCTTTCAACTACCCACTATAACTAAACATTCTACGTGATTCTACTTTTTTGTCCCTCTGTTGTTCTTCATGTGAACTCTACTTCTCATTTCCTTCACTTTTACATGCAGGTCATGCTCCCCATGTTCCAGGAGCTTGCACCATACGACCCACACGACAAGTGTGGTCACCACTACGCGATCTTTCTTGACCTGAAGAACCAATGCTTTAAGGTGCTTGATTCAATGCGTTCGGCAGCCGATGCATACCTTACTTCGCATGCTGAATTCTTCATCAACAATGTCAAAGAGACATGGAACCGTCACTACGAAAACTCAAAGGTCCAGATCAGACATTTCCCGATTGAGTACGTGGCGACTACGAAACAAGGGAACACATAATTTCCTACCCCCCCTTCATGTGCCATTTACTTCAATCCCACCCCTCTTTGTTGTTACATATGAATTGAATTTTATCATTGCTATGTCTGTCCTTTTTGCGAGTTCACCTGGCTCTTTTTCTTGTGCAGGACGGATTGTGGCTTTCACATGTTGGAATACCTTGCAAAGTGGGAAGGTAGACTTGTTCCCGCTGTCAATGCTGCAACGGTCGTTGAGCTCCGGAAATTTTACACATGGAACTGGTTGACGAATGAAGATCTCAACAAGCGGTCCGGAGCACGCGAGTTCGTGGAGGAAGATGTCAAGAAAGTCATCAAGAAGTACAAGTGATCCCGTGGCGTTACACACCGGACGCATACCTTACATTCTGTTGTCGAGGAATGTAGGGTACTACCTTTTGTTCTTCTCAAAAACTAGGTCCATGTGCTATTCTATGACTGCAACCCCGAGTAGCCTAGTACGCAGTGGTGGTTCGTGAGTGACATTTGAATATTTTCTGTAATATTTTGTGTGGATGTGAACCTATTTCAGGTGTGATAGTAGATACGTTTTATGTTTATCATTATTATTGTGGTTTCATCGTTTGCACCACCAGGTTGCTGCTTCGAATGCGTGCACTATGTTCTAAAACATGGCAACTGTAGTTCATCATACATGGTTATTAAAAACCATCGTCGTTTTTTCATTTGGCTATTTTGCTTCTTCTTTTTCATTGCTAACTGCACCGGCTACCATGGTAGTTTTGATCATGTAGCTGTAACCTTTTCTGCGGTTGATGCACGTTACACTTTTTCAACTTTGTTTCCCATATATTGCACACAACACAACATGTGTGACTAAAGCGTGTCGAATTATCATGAAAATATACGCGATGTAGAGTCATTACAAATAACATGGCATTTTTAAGTACAACTAATAGGGCAGATTCAGTACAAAGAACACGACAGATTCAACATAAACAAGATGGCAGATCCAGTATACTTGACATGGCGGATTGAGTATAATTAACATGGCAGACACAGTATATTTACCATGATAGATTCAGTATAAAATATCATGGCATATTTAGTACAAAATAGCATGGCAGATTAAACACATATAACATGGCAGATCAAGCACACACAACATGGCAACTGCAGTTACCCATTCAATGCATTTTCTTGCAACTTCTGATGCCCCTCAAGAGTCAGTCTCCCATTTCTAGAAAAAATTCAGAACATCTAGGTTACAAAACAAAATGTCCCCAAGGACCATGTCACAGCGCCCCAATTTTGCTTACGGATTGCCCGTCCCTTTCTTCGTTTTCTTGTGTTTTGCTTGAATCTCCAATCCCGAATTGTACCTTATCTCTTTTTGATGCCCCTTTGTGATGGAACAAGGCGGGTTCCTGACCTGGGTTTGTGATCCTATCTCCGAGTTTTCAGATGATGGCCCCGTGGATAAAGGCACACTTGATGTGCGGGGGAACCTGTGTAAGGCTTCCTCAGCTTTGCTTTTCTTATCTCATCAAGTTCTCTTTTCAGGGCCTTCCTGTGTTTTTCTGCGACTCTCGCTGTCTCATCACTCTTGCACGCTTCATCAATTAGCTCAGCATAGTTCTTTATCAGCACAACGTGCCTCACGGCTTCCACGGTTGACTCAGGTCTCTCGTCATGCACAGCCAGAATTGTGTTTGTTGTCTACGGCGCCAACATGTCGTCAGTGTCCCAAGTCTATCGCCGCCTTATGAAATGGCGGGGCATCCGTGTCACAGCGTTCATGTCCATTACTTTTAGTATGTGACAGCACACAATGCCGCCCCGTTCAAACTTGCAGCATTCGCAGTAGTATTCATCTTGGCCGATCGAGGCTTTCACGAAGTAGTTCCTTCCTTTGTCCGAGTCTTCAGGTCTGAATCTGACATGCCCAAAATAGAACACACCTTGAACATATGTTCTTCCACCTGGAAGGCCGTGAACATGCTGGCATGCTTTATTTCTTCCTGGAATCTGCAAGTTTTGTGTGTTTTCTGTTAAACTATCGAGCGCTCTTTTTTGTAGCACCTTATGTTGTCATGGAAATAGAAATACATTTTGTTTGAACATGGCAATTATAGTACATTGAACATGTAAAATATAGTACCTTGAACATGGAAAATATAGTACATAAGACATGGCAACTGTAGTACATTAGACATGGCAACTGTAGTACATTAGACATGGCAACTGCAGTACATTAAACATGGCAACTGCATAACATTTTTCAACTGGCCATCGTCATTTCCACACCAACATTCCCAATGGAAGCACATTGCATAAAACATGGCAACTACATTTTATTAAACATGGCAACTATAGTTGAGTAAACAATGGCAATTGCATTTCAGCAAACAAGGCAGTTGCATTTTAGTAAACATGGCAATTGCATTTCAGTAGATATGGCAACAACATAACATTTTTTAGTTGACATTGGCATTTGCATGCCATCATGCGCAATGGAAGTACAGTGCATTAAAACATGGCAACAACATTTCATTGAACATGGAAACTGCATCCGGGTAAGCATGGAAAACATAATTTCCATTGAACATGGCAATTGCAGCTGAGTAAGCATGGCAAACAGTATTTCATTAAACATGGCAACCACATATCATGGCAAGTGCATTGCATTCTATATGGCACCTACTGCCTTCGTGCTTTGCGCAAATAAGACTTGTAACGCAACTGACTTACTTGTTAAAGATCTTGTTGGTGTATATCTTTCTCATTTGCCTCTCCATCGGTAAATACGTTAGCAATTTTGGTTGCTTTAGCGTGGTGTTCGCTTCTTGCTGTAGCTCAGATCCTAGTATTTTTTGTTGCAAAGCTGTGTACTGCTTGGCAAACTATAGCAATGAGTTGCCAGGCCTCACGTACTGCTTCAAAACAGCATTGAACCCCTCGCTGCGCTGCGTAGTCTGTAGAAAGGGAAGAAGCACTGCATGAAGTAGGCCGGCACCCAATACGTTCACTTCTCCCACAGGCTAGCAAGAGTCTCCTTGTCTGGGACTTGATATGTTTCAATCATGGCCATCCATCTCCTTTCAAACTCCTCCACCGTCAAGCTGTGGTCCACGCACAACTTGAATGCCTTGTGCAGCTCTGGAGGTCAGCAAAGAACGGTCCTAGAGTCTCCTCAGCCTTCTTTATAATGTGCCACCTGCAGTGCATGTGCACTGCCAACGGAAAGACCTCCTCTATGCCTGCACGCATGCTAAAATCCTGGTCTGTTATTATGTTCATCGGAGCAAGTCCATCCATGCACTCCAAGAAGGTCTTGAACAGCCAAACGTACCCATCCGTGTCTTCGTTCCGAACGAGCCCGCATCCGAACTGCAATGACTGATTGTGGTTATTTATTCCTATGAATGGAGCGCATGGCATCTTGTACATATTAGTGAGATATGTCGCGTCGAATGAAATGCAATCTCGGAAATATTTGTAGGCTCTCCTTGTAGCACCATCCACCCAATACATGTTCCTGACACGGTCCTCATCGTCCAACCTTATCCTGTAGAAGAAATCTGGATCTTCCTTCGCTTTCTCATCGAAGTAGGCCATTGTGGCCTCTATGTCAGCCAACTTGCTCTCTCTACGGTACTTTGCCTTTAGGTTTGTGACGTTAGCTGGTATGTAGGGCATGCTACTCAGAGTCTCTTTTTTTTTCTATGTATGAGTGATAGTATCTGGACCATTCTTGATGGACCGACGTTACAATCATATAGCAGCTTTATGAATTTCTTCTCGAGGGGGTGAATCGTCTATGGGCGGTCAGAAAATTTACCAGGTCGAACTTCTTTATTAGCTCATGTTTGTGCTCGTCAACATATTCAGTGACCACCCACTGTGCTCCATCTACGTTCAGCTTACACCGGACAGGGCATTTCGTCTTGAGAACGATACCTCTCTTTCGCTCCGGAACGACAGGCGCAACACCTTTCCCCTTCTTGTTCCTTCGTGCCTTGTGGCACCTCATCTCATCTCTGCTGTACTCGTTAGTTTTCTTAATTTTCCTATGGTATTCGGTGTTGACCGCAAACCCATGGAACTTTGCATATGTCTGGTAGAATTTCTTTGCTTCTGCTAACGATTCAAATCTCTTCCCAACGTACGGTGGCTAAGGTACCATGATCTCTGATTGCCCACCATCTTCATCCCCTTGTGCTTCATCATCAGTTTCATCATTCACTTCAGCATCAGTAGCAGTTTCATCTACTTGAGTGTTGCCAGTGCTTGTGTTCAAAGGGGTGCATGTCGGCATTGCTGGAATGATTTCCATTTCCGACTCTGACTCAGCATTGTTTGCGGCATGATTGTTGGCTGGCTGGTGGAACGCGTCTTCCGTGCGCTCAGAGCTCCCCGCAGTAGATGTCCCCGCGCCGCTGTTCACTGTAGTTGTAGGCCCTGTAATAGAAAAAACAGGTATGAGCGTAAGATTTTGCTTGAATAACATGTATATTGTAATGGACCACATCAACTTCAAGTGATTTGGCATGACATCATTCAAACAGCAAGTCGTGAGTCTGCATGTGGACATGCATGGCAACTGTAGTTGTCCAGTCATGGCAGCTACAGTCCAACAAACATGGCAACTATTGTTTGCCAATGCACGACAACCAGCTCCTTTTTAGTACGAAAACTTGGATTTCTATATGCATGGCAGCTGCAGTCCTGCATACATGGCAAATACTGCTACCAATACATGGCAACTAGTGTGTTCTAGCATCAAAACTTTGCATTCTAGGCTTGAGCTCACTAGCAAATGTGATCAACCATTAGTGCTGCACACATGCTTCTAGCAGTTGGCAAATTTCCGAAGACAATATACGAATCATTGCACACAACCACTTGTTAGCGTTTTATGCTTGATTTTTTCCACCATCACTGATACAAATCTTCTTTTTCGTCACGTGCCATTTGCTACGTCTTGAGCTTGCGTTGGTTTTCCCCGAAGAGGAAGGGATGATGCAGCAGAGTAGCGTAAGTATTTCCCTCAGTTTTTGAGAATCAAGGTATCAATCCAGTAGGAGGCCACGCTCAAGTCCCTCGTACCTGCACAAAGCGATAGCTACTCGCAACCAACGTGATTAGGGGTTGTCAAGCCCTTCACGGTCACTTACGAGAGTGAGATTTGATAGATAGAATATTTTTGGTATTTTTCATATAAAGATGCAAAGTAAAAAGTAAAAAGCAAAGTAAATAGCAAAGCAAGATTAAAGTGATGGAGATTGATATGATGAGAATATACCCTGGGGCCATAGGTTTCACTAGTGGCTTCTCTCAAGAGCATAAGTATTCTACAGTGGGTGAACAAATTACTGTTGAGCAATTGATAGAATTGTGCATAATTATGAGAATATCTAGGCATGATCATGTATATAGGCATCACGTCCGTGACAAGTATATCGAAACGATTCTGCATCTACTACTATTACTCCACTCATTGACCGCTATCCAGCATGCATCAGTTAAAAACAGAGTAACGCCTTAAGCAAGATGACATGATGTAGAGAGATAAATTCATGCAATATGAAATAAACCCCATCTTGTTATCCTCGATGGCAACGATACAATACGTGCCTTGCTGCCCCTTCTGTCACTGGGTAAGGACACCGCAAGATCAAACCCAAAGCTAAGCACTTCTCCCATGGCAAGAACTACCAATCTAGTTGGCCAAACCAAACGGATAATTTGAAGAGACTTGCAAAGATAACCAATCATGCATAAAAGAATTCAGAGAAGATTCAAATATTATTCATCGATAGGCTTGATCATAAACCCACAATTCATCGGTCTCAACAAACACACCGAAAAAGAAGATTACATCGAATAGATCTCCACGAGAGAGGGGGAGAACTTTGTATTGAGATTCAAAGAGAGAGAAGAAGCCATCTAGCTACTAACTATGGACCTGAAGGTCTGAGGTAAACTACTCACACTTCATCGGAGAGGCTATGGTGATGTAGAAGCCCTCCATGATGACGGCCCTCATCCGGCGGAGCTCCAGAACAGGCCCCAAGATGGGATATCATGGATACAAAAAGTTGCGGCGGTGGAATTAGGTTTTTGGCTCCTGTTCTGATCGTTTGAGGGTACGTGTGTATATATAGGAGGAAGAAGTACGCTGGAGGAGCAACGAGGGGCCCACGAGGCAGGGGGGCGCGCCCTAGGGGGGGGGCTCCCACCCTTGTGACCGCCTCTTTTGTTCCTTGGAGCAGGGTCCAAGTCTCCTGGATCATGTTCGGTGAGAAAATCACATTCCCGAAGATTTTATTCCGTTTGGACTCCGTTTGATATTCCGTTTCTTCGAAACACTGAAATTGGCAAAAAACAGCAATTGTGGGCTGGGCCTCCGGTTAATAGGTTAGTCCCAAAACAATATAAAAGTGGAAAATAAAGCCCAATATAGTCCAAAACAGTAGATAATATAGCATGGAGCAATCAAAAATTATAGATACGTTGGAGACGTATCAGGCATCCCCAAGCTTAATTCCTGCTCGTCCTCGACTAGGTAAATGATAAAAAGAGAAATTTTGATGTGGAGTGCTACTTGGCATAATTTCAATGCAAATCTTCTTAATTGTGGTATGAATATTCAGATTAGAAAGATTCAAGACAAAGGTTTATATTGACATAGAAAATGATAATACTTCAAGCATACTAACAAAGAATTATGTCTTCTCAAAATAACATGGCTAAAGAAAGTTATCCCTACAAAATCATATAGTCTGGCTATGCTCCATCTTCCCCACACAAAGTATTTAAATCATGCACAACCCCGATGACAAGCCAAGCAATTGTTTCATACTCTAACTTTTTCAAAACTTTTTCAATCTTCACGCAATACATGAGCGTGAGCCATGGATATAACACTATGGGTGGAATAGAATGGTGGTTGTGGAGAAGACAAAAAGGGAGAAGATAGTCTCACATCAACTAGGCGTATCAACGGGCTATGGAGATGCCCATCAATAGATATCAATGTGAGTGAGTAGGGATTGCCATGCAACGGTGCACTAGAGCTATAAGTATATGAAAGCTCAAAAAGAAACTAAGTGGGTGTGCATCCAACTTGCTTGCTCATGAAGACCTAGGGCAATTTGAGGAAGCCCATCATTGGAATATACAAGCCAAGTTCTATAATGAAAAATTCCCACTAGTATATGAAAGTGATAACATGAGAGACTCTCTACTATGAAGATCATGGTGCTACTTTGAAGCACAAGTGTGGTAAAAGGATAGTAACATTGTCCCTTCTCTCTTTTTCTCTCATTTTTTTAAATATTTTTTATATGGCCTTTCTCTTTTTTATGGCCTTTCTTTTTTTATTTAGGCTTCTTTGGCCTCTTTTTTTTTTCGTTCGGAGTCTCATCCCGACTTGTGGGGGAATCATAGTCTCTATCATTCTTTCCTCACAGGGACAATGCTCTAATAATGATGATCATCACACTTTTATTTTTCTTACAACTCAACAATTACAACTCGATACTTAGAACAAAATATGACTCTATGTGAATGCATCCGGCGGTGTACCGGGATATGCAATATGACAATGATGAATGTGTCATGATGAACTAGATGGTGGAAAGTTGCATGGCAATATATCTCGGAATGGCTATGGAAATGCCATAATAGGTAGGTATGGTGGCTGTTTTGAGGAAGGTATATGGTAGGTGTATGATACCGGCGAAAGTTGCACGGTATTAGAGAGGCTAGCAAGGGTGGAAGGGTGAGAGTGCGTATAATCCATGGACACAACATTAGTCATAAAGAACTCATATACTTATTGCAAAAATTTAGAAGCTATCAAAGCAAAGTACTACGCGCATGCTCCTAGGGGGATAGATTGGTTGGAAAAGACCATCGCTCGTCCCCGACCGCCACTCATAAAGAAGACAATCAATAAATAAATCATGCTCCGACTTCATCACATAACGGTTCACCATGCGTGCATGCTACCGGAATCACAAACTTCAACACAAGTATTCTTTAAATTCACAACTATTCAACTAGCATGACTTTAATATTATCACCTCCATATCTCAAAACAATTATCATGATTCAATCTTTTCTTAGTATTCAACACACTCAAAAGAAAGTTTCACAAATCTTGAATACCAAGCATATTATTATTAGGCAAATTACCATGCTATTAAGAGACTCTCAAATTAACTTAAGTGAAGCATGAGAGATCAATAGTTTCTTTAAAATGAATCCACCACCGTGCTCTAAAAGATCTAAGTGAAGCACATAGAGCAAAATTATCTAGCTCGCAAGATATACGTGAAGCACATAGAGCAAAATTATCTAGCTCAAAAGATATAAGTGAAGGACATAGAGCAAAATTATCTAGCTCAAAAGATATAAGGGAAGGACATAGAGCATTCTATCAAATTTTAATTCATGTATGGCTCTCTCAAAAGGTGTGTACAGCAAGGATGATTGTGTTATACTAGAAAACAAAGACACAATTAATACAAGACGCTCCAAGCAAAACACATATCATGTTGGTGAATAAAAATATAGCTCCAAGTAAATTACCGATGGAAGTGGACGAAAAGAGGGGATGCCTTCCGGGGCATCCCCAAGCTTTAACTTTTTGGTGTCCTTGGATTATCTTGGGGGTGCCATGGGCATCCCCAAGCTTAGGATCTTGCCACTCCTTGTTCCATGATCCATCAAAAGAATTCACCCAAAACTTAAAAACTTCACAACACAAAACTCAAAATAGAAAATTCGTGAGCTCTGTTAGCGAAAGAAAACAAAAGACCACTTCAAGGTACTGTAATGAACTCATTATTTATTTATATTGGTGTTAAACCTACTGTATTCCAACTTCTCTATGGATTATAAACTATTTTACTAGCCATAGATTCATCAAAATAAGCAAACAACACACGAAAAAACAGAATCTGTCAAAAACAGAACAGTCTGTAGTAATCTGTATCTAGCGCAAGATCTGGAACCCCAAAAATTCTAAAATAAATTTCTGTACGTGAGGAATTTATCTATTAATCATCTGCAAAAATAATTAACTAAATATTACTCTTCAAATAAAAATGACAGCAGTTCTCGTGAGCACTAAAGTTTCTGTTTTTTTACAACAAGTTCAACAAGACTTTCCCCAAATCTTCCCAACGGTTCTACTTGGCATAAACACTAATTAAAAACAAAAAACACAACCAAAACAGAGGCTAAATAATTTATTTATTAATAAACAGGAGCAAATAACAAGGAATACAAATAAAATTGGGTTGCCTCCCAACGAGCGCTATCGTTTAACGCCCCTAGCTAGGCATTACAAGCAAGAATAGATCTAGGTATTACCATCTTTGGAGGGCAATCCATAAGTGGCTCTCATGGTAGTTTCATATGGTAATTTTATTTTCTTTCTTGGAAAGTGTTCCATGCCATTTTTAATGGAAATTGAAATCTAATATTCCCTCCCTTCATATCAATAATCGCACCAACCGTTCTAAGGAAAGGTCTACCAAGAATAATAGGGCAAGAAGGATTGCAATCTATATCAAGAACAATGAAATCTACGGGCACATAATTCCTATTTGCAACAATAAGAACATCATTAATTCTTCCCATAGGTTTCCGCAAGATGCAAGTTTAGAGAGCAATCATCAAAATTACGGAAATCTAGTAAATCACACAAAGTCTTGGGAATAGTAGAGACACTAGCACCCAAATCACACAAAGCATAAAAGTCATGATATTTAATTTTAATCTTAATAGTTGGTTCCCACTCATCATAGAGTTTTCTAGGGATAGAAACTTTCAACTCAAGTTTTTCTTCATAAGATTGCATCAAGGCATCAACAATATGTTCAGTAAAGGCTTTATTTCGACTATAAGCATGTGGAGAATTTAGCACGGATTGCAACAAGGAAATACAATCAATTAAAGAGAAATTTTCATAATTAAATTTCTTGAAATCCAATATAGTGGGTATAGCAACATCTAGATTTTTATTTCTTTCCATCTCACTTTCATCAATTTCATCATTAAGATCTAAACACTCCAAATTTTTAGAACGCCTTCTAGGTAAAGGAAGATCATATTCAGTTTCATCAAGATTCATATTTAAAAACAAAGATTTAATTGGAGACACATCAATAACTTTTAGATCTTCATCATTACTTTCATAGGAATTGGAAGAACACGCTTTAACAAAGGCATCTTTGGAAGCACGCATCCTAGCGGTTCTTTCTTTACACTCATCAATTGAAATTCTCATGGCTTTTAGAGACTCATTAATATCATGCTTAGGTGGAATAGATCTAAGTTTCAAAGCATCAACATCAAGAGCAATTCTATCAACGTTCCTAGCCAAATCATCAATCTTAAGCAATTTTTCTTCAATCATAGCATTAAAATTCTTTTGCGAAGAAATAAATTCTTTAATATTAGATTCAAAATCAGAGGGTATCTTATTATAATTTCCATAAGAGTTGTTGTAGGAATTCCCATAATTATTAGAAGGATTACTAGGATATGGCCTAGGATTAAAATTCCCTCTATAAGCGTTGTTACCAAAATTATTCCTACCAACAAAATTCACATCCATAGATTCATTGTTATTCTCAATCAAAGTAGACAAAGGCATATCATTAGGATCAGAAGAAACACTCTTAGTAGCAAATAATTTCATAAGTTCATCCATCTTTCCACTCAACACATTAATTTCTTCTATCACATGCACTTTTTATTAGATGTTCTTTCAGTATGCCATTGAGAATAATTAACCATAATATTATCTAGGAGTTTAGTAGCATCTCCTAAAGTGATTTCCATAAAAGTGCCTCCCGTGGCCGAATCTAATAGATTTCTAGAAGCAAAATTCAATCCGACATAAAATTTTTGTATAATCATCCACAAATTCAAACCATGAGTAGGGCAATTATGTATCATTAATTTCATTCTCTCCCAAGCTTGTGCAACATGTTCATGATCAAGTTGTTTAAAGTTCATAATATCGTTTCTAGGAGAGATGATCTTAGCGGGAGGAAAATACTTAGAGATAAAAGCATCTTTGCACTTGTTCCATGAATCAATACTATTCTTAGGCAAAGACGAAAACCAAGCTTTAGCACGATCTCTAAGCGAAAAAGGAAATAGCTTCAATTTAACGACATCATTATTGACATCTTTTTTCTTTTGCATATTACATAAATCAACGAAGCTATTTAGATGAGTAGCGACATCTTCACTAGGAAGGCCGGTGAATTGATCTTTCATAACAAGATTCAACAAAGCAGTATTAATTTCACAATATTAAGCATCGGTAAGAGGAGCAATTGGAGTGCTAAGGAAATCATTATTATTGGTATTGGTGAAGTCACATAATTTAGTAGTATCTTGAGCCATCGCGACAAACAAGCAATCTAACACACAAGCAAACAAAAAGCAAGCAGACAAAAGAGGCAAACAGAGAGGGAGGATAGGGAGAGAGGGCAAATAAAACAGCAAGGGTGAATTGGGGGAGAGGAAAACGAGAGGCAAATGGCAAATAATGTAATGCGAGATTGTGATGGGTACTTGGTATATTGACTTTTTGCGTAGACTCCCCGGCAACGGCGCCAGAAATCCTTCTTGCTACATCTTGAGCTTGCATTGCTTTTCCCCGAAGAGGAAGGGATGATGCAGCAGAGTAGCGTAAGTATTTCCCTCGGTTTTTGAGAAACAAGGTATCAATCCAGTAGGAGGCCACGCTCAAGTCCCTCGTACCTGCACAAAGCGATAGCTACTCGCAACCAACGCGATTAGGGGTTGTCAAGCCCTTCACGGTCACTTACGAGAGTGATATCTGATAGATAGAATATTTTTGGTATTTTTGATATAAAGATGCAAAGTAAAAAGTAAAAGCAAAGTAAATAGCAAAGCAATATTAAAGTGATGGAGATTGATATGATGAGAATAGACCCGGGGGCCATAGGTTTCACTAGTGGCTTCTCTCAAGAGCATAAGTATTCTACGGTGGGTGAACAAATTACTGTTGAGCAATTGATAGAATTGTGCATAATTATGAGAATATCTAGGCATGATCATGTATATAGGCATCACGTCCGTGACAGGTATATCGAAACGATTCTGCATCTACTACTATTACTCCACTCATCGACCGCTATCCAGCATGCATCTAGAGTATCAAGTTAAAAACAGAGTAACGCCTTAAGCAAGATGACATGATGTAGAGAGATAAATTCATGCAATATGAAATAAACCCCATCTTGTTATCCTCAATGGCAACGATACAATACGTGCCTTGCTGCCCCTTCTATCACTAGGTAAGGACACCGCAAGATCAAACCCAAAGCTAAGCACTTCTCCCATGGCAAGAACTACCAATCTAGTTGGCCAAACCAAACGGATAATTCGAAAAGACTTGCAAAGATAACCAATCATGCATAAAAGAATTTAGAGAAGATTCAAATATTATTCATAGATAGGCTTGATCATAAACCCACAATTCATCGGTCTCACAAACACACCGCAAAAAGAAGATTACATCGAATAGATCTCCACGAGAGAGGGGGAGAACTTTGTATTGAGATTCAAAGAGAGAGAAGAAGCCATCTAGCTACTAACTATGGACCCGAAGGTCTGAGGTAAACTACTCACACTTCATCGGAGAGGCTATGGTGTTGTAGAAGCCCTCCGTGATGACGGCCCTCTTCCGGCGGAGCTCCGGAACAGGCCCCAAGATGGGATCTCATGGATACAGAAAGTTGCAGCGGTGGAATTAGGTTTTTGGCTCCTCTTCTGATCGTTTGCGGGTACGTGTGTATATATAGGAGGAAGAAGAACGCCAGAGGAGCAACGAGGGGCCCACGAGGCAGGGGGCGCGCCCCCACCCTCATGACCGCCTCTTTTGTTCCTTGGAGCAGGGTCCAAGTCTCCTGGATCACGTTCGGTGAGATAATCACGTTCCCGAAGATATTATTCCGTTTGGATTCCGTTTGATATTCCGTTTCTTCGAAACACTGAAATAGGCAAAAAACAACAATTCTGGGCTAGGCCTCCGGTTAATACGTTAGTCCCAAAAATAATATAAAAGTGGAAAATAAAGCCCAATATAGTCCAAAACAGTAGATAATATAGCATGGAGCAATCAAAAATTATAGATACGTTGGAGACGTATCACTATTTTTCCACAAAAACAAATGTAGTGCTCTTTTGTGGTTCAATTTTTTCCTTACCTTGTTGTGCTGCATGTGCCCATCTTGTGTGATCTGTCACACCAAATTGACATGCTCTATCTGGAATCTGTGAAGCTTGCCACGAGACGTTTTCCAGGGTACCACCACCGTAATAACCTATAAGCATCGTAGTAGTTGGTCAATACATGGCAACTGCAGTTTGTGCTGGCATGGCAACTTCAGTTGTCCTGGCATGGCAACTGCAGTTGTTCCTCCATGGCAACTACAATTGTCCAGGGAGGGCAACAACAGTTGTCCAGGGATGACAACTGCAGTTATTAATTCATGGCAATTGCAGTTGTCCAGTCATGGCAACTGCAGTTGTCAACTATGCTCCTTCTGCTAATTCACCGTCCGCAACTTCACTTTTTACGGACTCACTGTGTATGACATCGATGGCAGGTACATGGGTGTTGCCTGCTGCCACGTGCTGCATGAAAGCTCTGCATTTTCCCCCGACATAACTCGTGAGTCTTTTGCCAACATTTGCAAGTTTATTTTTCATGTCCAGACCAGTATGTGTTCTTTTTCGTATGCGTTACCTTGATTAGCCATATTAGCTAGTTGAAGTTTGCTGCCCGTACATTTGTCAGTGTTAGCGCCCTGTGACTGAACTTGCCACGGAGCCCCCCAGAGTGTGTTTTGGTCATATGAACCTGCGAAAAAATGACAGTGTAGGACATAAGTATAATGTCATCTTCATCGCCGCGAACATGGCAAATGTTCTTTTCTTTTGTTATCACGCATCATCCAATGCCTGCATACTGTTCTAGTAGTGGCAGCAACGGCCCTGCAGAAATGAGTTGACTGTACTCTGCTGCATCCCAAGGGGGTGTTTCTGGTCTTTGAGAACCCCAAGTATCAGCGCCATCTTCGTGATTCATTATTTTCCGCATCTCGTTTCTGCCAATGTGCTCTCAATCAGTGCATGAACAAGAACGCATCAACAATCCACAAAAAATGTATCCTTGTGCTGCCTGCATGTAGAAGTTAACACGTCAGTGTTATCACATTTTCATGCGTAGGCAACCAACATATCATGGCTAGTAGGACATGCACATCCACTATGTTTTCTAAAATCTGGGTGCTAGCTATCCGTTTGATTCGATGGCATCAACCTCTACAATAGGATGGCAAGCAATAAGTTGACATGGTGGCAGTTGACGACAATGATAGGTGGCAAGTGACGTTAGACACCAGTGGCAATTAATTTTCACACCCCCCATTTATTCCAAATTTCTCAATTTTTTCTCTCCCTTTTTATGGATTCCTACACATCCATTTCATTTGCCAAGTACGTGCATCAATCTACTGAGAACTTACGGTTATCTCTAGCGTAGTACATGGCAGATCTAGTGTATTCTGCTTGGCAACTGTGAAGACACACAACCTATGTAGTGTTTTACCCCTGTAGGATGGATCTAGTTGCCAACTTCGTCGGTAATTTTGAAATTTTCTACCCAGAAGAAGGATGAGAAGCAGTAGTGAGATCGGAAGATTCACCTGCTTTTAGCTGGTCGTCTTTGGAGGGTGTTGTTGGAGTGGGGGTGGGGGTGGAGGGGGTGGGTGGGGGAGATAAGGGGTGTGGTTTGCGGTGGGAAGGCCCTACGGATCTGCTCTAGTTGCCATGGCAACCAGAGAAGGCCGGCGATGGAGGTAGGGGTTCGGAAGGTGGGAGAAGATGGCGGCGGTCGGGATTGGGGATCGATCAGAGGCCGGGACGGCTGGGTCATGCGGGCTGTTGGGTCCTCTGACCCGGACCTGCGGGCGGGGTTGCCACACACCGGACGTGCGGGCTGTGCCTTTGCGCGCCCGGACGCGGTCGTGCGGGCTGGTTCCTGTCCATGCCACACGAGGCGTGTGGCACAACTACCCGATACACCACACGTGTGGCAGTTATCGGCATCCTTAAAGACGGACGCTTCTAGCGTCTTTGTTCTAAAAAAATACAAGGCCATCAAAAACTAAGAATTTTGAGTTTATATTCATATTTTGTGTAGAATTCATGATGGGGCCATCTTCATTCTTCAGCGCCGCCTTGGTCGAGAGGAGCTACACCAAAGTATGTACTCGCTTCAACAAAGCTGCCTCTTGAAGCGGTCGTGATGGTGCGCTACCACTTGAAGTCCATGACACGGTGGTGAAATGGTTCATACTGGTGTGCTTGTAGAACTCGATGAAGTCAGCGGAGCTGAACTCGCCGCTCCGATCGGGCTGGAACACGGGGATCTTGTAGTCACATTCAACCTCGGTCGACCCTTTCACCTTTCTGAAGAAGTTGAGCGCCAGTCCTTCGACCTGATAATTTGAAGCCACATGGACCTCAAGTAGTCATGTACGATTAACAAGAAATACCTCTTACCATCAGCGGTCGGCGATGAGATCAGTGTGTACAAGCTCGGCTCGGTGTGTCGTGGCATGGGGAATGACACATTTTTTTAGAAAAGGAGGAATACCCCCCGCCTCTGCATCTGAATGATGCATACGGCCAATTTATTAATTATTAACACAAGACCTTACAAAGTCGTACAAGAGTAAGACCAAAGCCACCATCTTCGTAACCTCTGTTGCTACTCCTATCTAACTGATGAAGGGGCGTTGATGGTCTAGGCCTAATACCAAACAGACCTTGCAGCCAAACCTAACATCTAAGACCCGAGGTCCCAACCAGGACGCCTGCCGGGTATGGGCACCCACCAGTCCGGCGTGCTCCTCAACCAGGACGCCTGCCGGGTATGAGGCCGCCACAACCACCTGCCACATATCCATCTTCAGAGCTGTACTGTTGCATCGGCCTTGCCCGGTCTCGCTGCCGCCGACGCCACCACGACGCCAGACAGCATCGACCTCCTACGCGTGTCCGTCACCACACATATGACGCCAAGCCTCCGCTGCTCCATGCCGCCAAGAGCCGCCGCCAAGAATATGTAGAAAGAAACACCGCTCCACCGAAAGGGAGGCAGCACACCCCCACCCCTCACCTGCAGACCCTTCCATCTGATCCCAATGTCCTTGGCGTCGCCTCTAGGAAGGTTACGGTGCATGGGGCGCCGCCGACGCCTGATCCGCATCGGATCTTGGGCTTTCACCCGGACATGGGTCGGAGTGGAGAGATGGTGCCCTTAGCAGTGGCCCCAAGGAGGAGAGCGGCACCAAAAAGAGGTGTCGCTGCTGCCGGCCAGCCAAGGCGGCCAAGGTTTCCCCCGGACACCGATCTGCTCCACCAGAACACACCGAAGGTGGATCCGGCAAGATCCAAACCGAACCGGGGACTGGGAAGGGATGCATGGAAGGGAAGGGGGCAATACCTCCAGATCTAGCACGCCTACGGCTCGCCGTCCTCACGGCCGAACCCTCAGGCACGCCGCACGCCACGCCAGCAGGGGCCGCCACCCTGGACCCGATGGCCTCCGCGAAGAAGAAGTGCCGAAGACCCCGCCGCCACCTTCCCCGGCGCCCACGCGGGCTTTCCTGGTGGTCGTCTCCGGTGGCGGCGAGGGGGGTGGGGGAGGTGGGGGGAGGCGGCGGGGGAAAACCCTAGACTCCCCCGAGTCGCCCTAGGGGCGACGCGAGGGACGGGACACATGTAGTGCTGCTTCCCAAGGGTGCACCAGTCACAGAACTCCCTTTACGTGCTTGGTCGGAGGAATCCCATATACAGTACTATGAGTAACTACCTATGTTATCACATGTCTTTTTTTCATTAATTACTTGTCACGTTATTTATTTTGCCTAGATATGTGATGTTACCATCTATGTTACTCTTATTATGGATAGTCTAAATGTAACACTCGTCCTCTAATTAGATTCGCATGGTGCATGTGAAATACAACTGCATGACTTGTTCTTCTCTGTCTCATCTTAATGAATTAAATGTGATGTGAGGCTCAAAAGCGCTTCTGACGCGAAGTAGGACTAGTATAATGTATAATGACAATCTGAAAAATGAGATGAGCTCATTAAACGAGAAATAAGGGAGTAACGAACAAAAGATGAGGATCAATTCTCTAACACAATCATACAACATTAACATTCAAGACCTATAAAATAAAATGGCTTTCGAGCAGACAAATAATGATAAAAGACATTGCGTATGTAGAAATTATAGGATGGTTGGATATTTTTGTTTTGTTATTGTATTGATCTCACCCTCGTATGGGGTATATATAGAATACATGAGGGGTAGAGACTTGGAGTACAAGACAAGTTATACATTGTTTAAACCTATCCGATCTCTACTCCTTATCTCTATCTTTAAACCCATATTATATTCTAACATTCCCCCTCAGTTATAGCGGGAGTGAAGCGGACGATTGCGACTGAATTTGAAGTCTCGCTGCGCCATCATCAACTGCGCGTTTGATGGGTTGGCACATAGGGCGGTGACTGCGTCTCCTTCTGGTGCCTTCCTGCCTTCTCCTCTATTGCCTCCCGCAGTCACAGCAGAAGTGACGTGAACGCTAGTGGCGACGTGAACGCTGTTGACTGGAGATGTTGCCGATGAGTAGCTATAGATGTAGCCCTGTATGGCGATGTCGAGGTAGCCAGTCGTGATGTAGCCATGGTCGAAGTAGTCATGGTCGATGGTGTAGTCGTTGTGGATAATGAAGCCGCACAAAACCGGGGGCGCAAAAAAGCGCTATGACGGGGCTGCAGACGTGGATGATGCACCTTGCGGATGTCAGAGGGTGCCGTCGGCGATGAGTCCGCCGGTTTTGCCAAGACCGGAGGAAGCCCATCGAGCACACATGGATTTTGCCAGAACCGTGTGGCCATGTAGGGGTCGTCACTATTGTGACGCCATGTTGATGCAGTCATGTTGTCGTGGATGACGCGGTCGATGCCGTCGTCGTGACGCGGTCATTGCCGTCGTCGACGTCGCGTCATGCAGAAAAGTCTGTCAGAGGACGCTAGGTGCCCATCTTGTGGACGAGGCGGCGGCGGTGTGTTGATGAAGATGTTGGTGAAGACGACGTGGATGAAGACCTTGGTGATGAAGTGTCGGCGATGACGTTGCAGCAGCATGTCGATGATCATGCGTCGCTAGAAGGCGTCCCTCCGCGGCGACGAACTGTCGATGTCGCGCCGTGCTGAAGAAGTATGTTGGCTCATAGCCTGGCGTTGTAGTACAGGTTGATATAGTTCGGCTCGGGTCGTCGAATATTGATCCAGAACGCTCAGTGTAGATCGATGTGTCAAATTGGTGTAGATGTCGATGCAGTTGCAGCAGGTCGGCTTGGTGTAGATGTGTTCGGCTGGCTGCACCCCTCCTTGTTGGAGTAGATGTGCCGCATGAACTGCTGCAGATTGACGCCGCGTGCGTGAGATGCTGATGCTGGACAGGTCGATGAAGCTGAAGACGCGTGGAGCCGGGTCCGGAAGAAGCTCGATGCCGATGCTATCTGGTTGGAGCTCGATCGTAGCATGCTCATATCCATCAGCACACACTTGGTCGTGCCATGCATGTATGTGAAGCTTGATGGTGCATCTGCGTGATGAATTACTGTGAGTGACTCGTCTTGTACCTGGAACTGCTGCTGCTTACGGCACGTGTGCATGCGAGGCCGCCCCTGGAGGTCGTGCGGGTTGATGGAGCTACAGACATGTCGAGCCGCGTACTGGAGGTGTCGGCCCGGAGATCCGCGTGCGAGAGTCCGCCCTCCCATGATCCAAACGGGCAATCTTGATCGCTGTTGTGAGATCCGCATACTCGTAGTCTCGTACATGATGGAAATCTCTACGGGAGCTACACCCACCCGTGAATGTGCGTGTCATTCGCTGCTGCTCGCCAGTGCGCCGTCTCTGCCTGAGAAGCCGCAGTCTATCGGTGATTGCGTCCCCCACGGTCGACAACATGCCCCGCCGTCGTGTAGACCAACCAAAGCTTGATTTTCACCGGAATTTTGAGGGTAGATTTAGATATTTTATTTTGTGGCTAAAAGGAATTGATCGAATCTAACTAAGGAATTGATCTATTGATTTTGAACTCGAAAAATTGGATCCAAAACTACGTGACCGATCTAATCTTTGATTGATCGGGTGCGCCCCCGGAGAGAGGAGATTATCTCCCTGGGGTCTGCGAGCTGCGGAAGTGGTGGAAGGTCCTACGATCGGCGTCGTTGGACAAACCGCTCTAATACCATGTAGAAATTATAGGACGGTTGGATATTTTTGTTTTGTTACTGTATTGATCTCACCCTCGTATGGGGTATATATAGAATACATGAGGGGTAGAGACTCGGAGTACAAGACAAGTTATACATTGTTTAAACCTATCTGATCTCTACTCCTTATCTCTATCTTTAAACTCATATTGTATTCTAACATTCCCTCTCAGTTATAGCGGGAGTGAAGCAGACGATTGCGACTGAATTTGAAGTCTCGCTGCGCCATCATCAACTGCGTCTTTGATGGGTCGGCACATAGGGCGGTGACTGCGTCTCCTTCTGGTGCCTTCCTGCCTTCTCCTCTATTCCCTCCCGCAGTCACAGCGGAAGTGACGTGAACGCTAGTGGCGACGTGAACGATGTTGACTGGAGATGTTGCCAATGAGTAGCTGTAGATGTAGCCCTGTATGGCGATGTCGAGGTAGCCAGTCATGATGTAGCCGTGGTCGAAGTAGTCATGGTCGATGGTGCAGTCGTTGTGGATAATGAAGCCGCACAAAACCGGGGGCGCAAAAAAAGCGCTATGACGGGGCTGCAGACGTGGATGATGCACCTTGCGGATGTCAGAGGGTGCCGTCGGTGATGAGTCCGCCGGTTTTGCCAAGACCGGAGGAAGCCCATCAAGCACACATCGATTTTGCCAGAACCGTGTGGCCGTGTAGGGGTCGTCACTATAGTGACGCCATGTCGATGCAGTCGTGCTGTCATAGATGACGCGGTCGATGCCGTCGTCGTGACGCGGTCATTGCCGTCGTCGAGGTCGCGTCTTGCAGAAAAGTCTGTCAGAGGACGCTAGGTGCCCATCTTGTGGACAAGGTGGCGGCGGTGTGTTGATGAAGATGTTGGTGAAAACGACGTTGATGAAGACCTTGGTGATGAAGTGTCGACGATGACGTTGTAGCGGCATGTCGACGATGATGCATCGCTAGAAGGCGTCCCTTCGCGGCGACAAACTGTCGATGTCGCGCCGTGTTGAAGAAGTATGTTGGCTCATAGCCTGCCGTAGTCGTACAGGTTGATATAGTTCGGCTCGGGTCGTCGAATATTGATGTAGAATGCTCGATGTAGATCGATGTGTCAGATTGGTGTAGATGTCGATGCAGTTGCAGCAGTTCGGCTCGGTGTAGATGTGTTCGGCTGGCTGCACCCCTCCGTGTTGGAGTGGATGTGCCGCATGAACTGCTGCAGATTGACCCCGCGTGCGTGAGATGCTGATGCTGGACAGGTCGATGAAGCTGAAGACGCGTGGAGCCGGGTCCGGAAGAAACTCGATGCCGATGCTATATGGTTGGAGCTCGATCATAGCATGCTCATATCCATCAGCACGCACTTGGTCGTGCCGTGCATGTATGTGAAGCTTGATGGTGCATCTGCGTGATGAATTACTGGGAGTGACTCGTCCTGTACTTGGAACGGCTGCTCCTTACAGCGCGTGTGCATGCGAGGCCGCCCCTAGAGGTCGTGCGGGTTGATGGAGCTACAGACATGTCGAGCCGCATACTGGAGGTGTTAGCCCGGAGATCCGCGTGCGAGAGTCCGCCCTCCCGTGATCCAAACAGGCAATCTTGATCGCTGTTGTGAGATCCGCGTTGTCGGTGTCAAAACCGGCGGATCTCGGGTAGGGGGTCCTGAACTATGCGTCTAGGCTGGATGGTAACAGGAGGCAAGGGACACGAAGTTTTACCCAGGTTCGGGCCCTCTCAATGGAGGTAAAACCCTACGTCCTGCTTGATTAATATTGATGATATGGGTAGTACAAGAGTAGATCTACCACGAGATCGAAGAGGCTAAACCCTAGAAGCTAGCCTATGGTATGATTGTTGTTGTGTATGTTGTCCTACGGACTAAAACCCTCCAGTTTATATAGACACCGGAGAGGGTTAGGGTTACACAAAGTCGGTTACAATGGTAGGAGATCTACATATCCGTATCGCCAAGCTTGCCTTCCACGCCAAGGAAAGTCCCTTCCGGACACGGGACAGAGTCTTCAATCTTGTATCTTCATAGTCCAGGAGTCCGGCTGAAGGTATAGTCCGGCCATCCGGACACCCCCTAATCCAGGACTCCCTCAGTAGCCCCCGAACCAGGCTTCAATGACGACGAGTCCGGTGCGTAGATTGTCTTCGGCATTGCAAGGCGGGTTCTCCTCCAAATTCCGTGCACGTGTTGAGTAAAGTCTGGTTTCTTGTAGATGTTGCGCTCCTTGGCTTCTACGCCCAATAATGGCCGCTTCCCACATGTCAAACGAATATGAAAAGTCTGAGTATTTTTACATTCACACCCCTAGCCGCGTAAATGAGATGACCTATTTAAGGGGACGAGGATTTAGATCCAAACCACATATTCCCCCCCTTCGCGAGTGTTCATCAGAGCGCATCCGACAAAGGTCGATTCCACCATGGCCAGCCGCCGCGACTCCTCCTCTCGCCCTTCCAGCCCTCAGCCTGGATATTGGGAGAGATGCTCCATCCCGCATAGCGAGCTAGTGACGCTCCAGACCAAGGGATTTCTCCCCCCGGCCTATATGGTCCCAGTTCGAGCCGGCCTTGCCATCTATAATGGCGGAGAGCAAGCGGAGAGTGCCCCTAATCCCTCCAAAAGAGAGCGGGTGTGCCTCGTCCCTTATTTAATAAGGGGGCTCGGATTTCCAATCCATCCATTTCTCCGGGGGCTCCTGGAGTTCTATGCCTCCAGCTACACAATCTCACACCTGCCTCCGTATTGCATATCGCGGGCTTCGTAGCCCTCTGCGAGCTATTTTTGGGTATCGAGGCTTATTTCGGGCTATGGAAAAGGTTATTCTGCCTTGTGCCCCGCTCTAAGGAGGGGCCAATGTATCAAGTGGGCGGAGCCGAAGTGTGGCGCATCGCCGGGACCGGATATCTGTCCAGAACCCCAAAGAAGGCGTCTGAAGACTGGCCCTCAGAATGGTTTTATATAGAGGACGTCCCGCTGCCGGATCCTGTCCGGATCGGCCTCCCTGAATTCGACAGTGCTCCCTTAAAGAAGCGCGTAAGCTGGCATCCACGGAGCCCTCAGAGGGAAAGTGACAGGGACATCATTTACCTGATGGGCCGAATAAGATTGTTAGCCCATTCCGGACTAACCATGATCGGGGTTATGGCCGAATGTATTATGCGGGGGGTGCAACCGCTTCAGTATAGAAGTCACCCCATGTGGGACTTCAACGGGGAGGACGACGCCACCCGCTACGGCCGTAAGGGGACGGATTCAGCTGCCGCTCTACTAAAGATATTGTCCACTTTGTATAAGGGAGAAGAGGAGGAACTTCTCCGTGTCAACCCACAGGGTGGATTCTCTATGCACAATCCCCCAAGCTGGGTAAGTGGTCGTATTTACTTGCCCATCCGTTTTGTATTCCCATTGTTAAATATTCAGTCTGACGACTTCAACGCAGGAACTGCGCCGGGCTGTTAAGGAAATAAGCAGCCCTCCTCCACAACCCGAGGACCCAGGATGGTCCCTCGACCCGGCCTCTCAAGAGGATCCGGACATATCTGTG
The DNA here is from genome assembly GCF_002162155.2 of Triticum dicoccoides. NCBI lineage: Eukaryota > Viridiplantae > Streptophyta > Magnoliopsida > Poales > Poaceae > Triticum > Triticum dicoccoides. The sequence goes on along the minus strand of NC_041390.1, from coordinate 59,517,154 downwards.
GAGCTGATTGATGGAGTGTTCCATCAATTGAGTAAGGACAATGCCTTGGTGGCCATTACGGCCGATTACCCAGGGCTAATACCGGCCTCCCAGGTAACTGAGATCGAAGTCCCAGTACCCCGAATAGGTGTCCGCCCTCTCGTGTTTTTAGTTTCCTGATTACAACCGAACTTTGCAGGGGAGGTTTTTAAGGCGGAAGGCCAAACCTGCGGCGACAAGCCAACGAGGGGCCGCAGGGCCCCGTGGGCAGAAAAGAAGTGCAGTTCGAACCGAGGCGTCAGCGCAAAGGTATGGCGCGCCCTCTTATCCCAGGTGTTATACCTTCGAGGCACATTGACACTCGTGCTCCCTTCAGGACAAAGAGACCTCGCCGGACTATATCCGGAGAGGCTGCCAATCGCGCCTCCACCAGCCAGGCTCCAAAGCCTGGTCCGGAGGCAGAGGCGAACGCAAGGCGGGCGCCAGACGCTCCTCCAATGGAGGATGTGGACGGGTTGTCTGCCACCAACTCTGAGGTGGAGAGTGCCATGAACAACAGGCGTCTCCGGACAATTCTTCGCGACGCTTGTTTCTCCCAAGGGGCGTTAGATGCCTTCAACTCGGGAGATGCGTACCTCCGTGCCGCTCAAAATGGTCTAGCCAGAGCCACGGAGCAATATGTAAAAGACATACGGGTAAGAAAATTTTGGTAATTATATATATACCAGTAGCCCCCGAGACTTGAAACAGTTAGAATAACTGATTTAAGGATCATTTGTTATGCAGGTTCTTACAGAAAAGAATTCCCTACTGTCCAAGGAGCTGGAAGAGTGCAAAGCCCAACTTGAGGCCGCACTAGCCGCGACAGGGGAGCCCAAGGAGACCCCCTCTGGTAATATACACTTCGAAAGATAAGTATTTTGTGAAGCATGGCATGGGTGCGAATCTGACAAATGAAATTGCAGATGGCGCCGGATTGAATCCGGAAAGGCAACACCTCCTACACCAGCTAAAGGCTGGTGAGAAGGTGCTGACAAAGGTGAGGCGGGAGAAGAACGATCTCCAAGATGCCAACACCAAGCTGGGCGTCGAGCTGAAAGATGTTCGTGCCCAGCTGTCAGACTCTGTGAAGGAGAATCAGCGGCTTCGGCGCGGCATATTTAGTAAGTGCTTGAACGAACCTTTGAAAGAAAGTTCGGCGGGGAAGTCGAGTAACAGAGCAATGTCTGTAGGTGTGCTAACAGGTCGTCCTGCAGAGGAGATGCCCGGTTCTACGGGTGACCTTCTTCCCGAGCTCTCGCAACTGCTCGATCGAGTTCGACAGGCGATGGAAGGCGTCGCCCAGGCCCTGTGGCCATCCGTCTCCATGCCCGAAGGTCTTGGAGAGCTTGCGGAGAAGCTAAAGGGAGCACGGCGGTGCTTCCGATTGTGGAAGATATCGGCCTGCCGTCAAGGCGCTAGGGAGGCCTGGGCCATGGTGAAGACGCGGTACGCAAAGGCTGACCCCAACCACATGGCCGAGGTCGGTCCTGTAGGGCCCGATGGGAAGGAGATCCCTGTAAGCTTAGTATACGGCCAAGTAGAGTTGGCCGCAAAGTATTCCCAGCAGGACTGTAAATTAGACAGCCTGTTAGATGGTATTGAAGAGGAATACAATCAGTCAAAATGACTATGTAATTTAATTGACATTTATAATGCCTTCTAGCCAGATTGTTGATCATTTGTCATGGCCCACCTTTTCGCTTTAGCCTCGGGACCTGACGGTCCGGAGTGTGTCCGAATTCCCATGCGGTTATATAGGAACAGGGGAATGCATGGAGACCAGGCGTAGGGGTCATTAGTGCGTGAACAGACAAGTGCCCGACTAGTTATGTTATATTACATGGTTAGTAAGAAACATCTTCCAGGGAGAATAGTTCCGTTAGGGGTTCCTTTCCCTAGGAGGCATGCCCTAAGGTGCATGTCCATGCTGCGAAAAGAAACGCAGGAAAAACATCTGGGGGCATATAAATAAAAATAAAAAAGATCATCTTTAGTTCACCGACCGAATATTCCCTTAAGAACGCTAGCTTTCGGATTCACCCAGTCTGAGGTACACGTCCGGCTGACCCGGCAGTAACAATCGCAGAGGTGCTCCCTTTACCACCTAGCCGAACAATCGGGAACGTAGGGGTAAGCACAGGAGCCAGGCAACCCAGCTTGGCCAAAACTTAAGTCATATCGATGCATATAATGGTGAATAAAAGGTACATGCAGAAGTGTGACACATGTGTTGGGCATGAAGCCCGTATGAATAAGCTTCTATTTAAAGAAGCCCCCCAGGTTTAATGAGCACGGATAGCGTGTCACTTTATGAGGCTTTAAAGGCTATAAGACAGAGAGAGAGAGAAGAGAAATGTAAGACATAAAATATATAAAAAATGGACAGAGGATGGAGACGAACACAGAGTCCGGCGCTAGGCATAGAATCTTCGGAGACGGGTTGCGTTCCATGGGTTCGGCTCAAGTCGGTTATCCGATGCATCCCGCAGGCGGTACGCTCCACCAGTCAGGACTTGGTCAATTATGAAGGGACCTTCCCACTTGGGCTTGAGTTTGTCCTTTTTCTTGTCCGATAGTCGTAGAACTAATTCGCCAACATTGTAATTTTTGGCCCGTACTTCTCTCCTTTGGTATCTTCGAGCCTGCTGTTAATAGAATGCGGAACGGGCTTTTGCCACGTCATGCTCCTCCTCCAATGTGTCCAAGCTGTCCTGCCGATCGAGCTCGGCTTCTCTTTCTTCATACATGCGCACTCGAGGTGAGTCATGAATTATGTCGCAAGGCAAAACTGCCTCTGCGCCGTACACCATAAAGAATGGTGTGTATCCGGTGGTGCGATTCGGCGTGGTCCGTAGCCCCCAGAGTACGGAGTCGAGCTCCTCTACCCAGTGCGTGTTAGATTCCTTGAGGGACTGCACTAATCTGGGTTTGATGCCGCTCATGATAAGACCATTTGCACGTTGGCCGTTAGTTTGTGGGTGATAGACGGAAGCATAATCGAGCTTGATGCCCATGTTTTTGCACTAGAGTTTTACCTCATCGGCCGTGAAGTTCGTGCCGTTATCAGTGATGATGTTGTGGTGGACACCGTAACGGTGTACAACCCCGGATATAAAGTCTATCACCGGTCTGGATTCGGCCGTCTTAACAGGCTTGGCTTCTATCCATTTGGTGAACTTATCCACCATGACCAGTAAGTATTTTTGCTTGTGGGTTCCGCCTTTAAGGGGTCCAACCATGTCAAGCCCCCAGACCGCGAAGGGCCAAGTAATGGGGATAGTTTGGAGGGCGGCGGGTGGCATATGGCTTTGGTTTGCAAAGAGCTGGCAACTGGTGCATCGTTGGACTAAGTCCTGAGCGTCTGCCCGGGCCGTCAGCCAATAAAAGCCCGTACAGAAGGCCTTGCTTACAAGGGACCGAGTTGCAGCGTGATGACCGCCGAGTCCGGCATTAATTTCAGCCAGGAGGTTCCGCCCCTCCTCTTCGGAGATGCACCTTTGAAGGACTCCGGTAGTGCTTTTATTATAAAGCTCTCCCTCATGGACTCTGTAGGCTTTGGATCGCCGCACTATGCAGCGTGCCTCATTTTGGTCCTCGGGGAGTTCCTGCCTAGTAAGGTAGGCAAGGAATGGTTCTGTCCACGGGGCGACGACGACCATTATTACGTGGGCTGAAGGTGTTATTTCATTGGCAGAGCCTCCGATTGTGTCAAGATGTTCGGTGTCGGGCAGTGCGGTTGGGTCCGGGCTGTTATTGTTCGGCTCCCCTTCCCATACTACGGATGGCTTGAACAACCTTTCCAAGAAGATGTTGAGGGGGACTACATCGCATTTTGCGCCGATGCGTGCCAGGACACCTGCCGCCTGATTATTTTCCTGGGCTATATGGTGAAATTCAAGCCCCTCAAACCGAGCTGACATTTTTAGGACGGCGTTGCAGTAAGCTGCCATTTTTGGATCCTTGGCATCGAAGTCTCCATTTATTTGGGATATTGCGAGTTTCGAGTCCTCGCGCACCTCTAGGCGTTGAATGCCCATGGGTACCGCCATCCGGAGACCATGTAAAAGGGCCTCATATTCGGCTGCATTGTTGGAGTCTGTGTACATAATCTGGAGTACGTATTGAACTATGTCTCCTATGGGGGCGTCAAAACGACGCCGACCCCCAGTCGGGCCAACATCTTGCAGCCATTGAAATGCATGATCCAATTTGAATATGTGCCGTACTCTTTAGGGAGTTCGGCCTCCGTCCATTCTGCGACGAAGTCGGCCAAGACTTGCGACTTGATGGCTCGCCGTGGCTTATAAGTTATATCGAACGGGAGGAGCTCAATGGCCCATTTTGCAATCTAGCCTGTTGCATCACGGTTGTTTATAAAATCGTTAAGTGGTACCTCCGAGGCTACTGTTATTGAACACTCTTGAAAGTAGTGACATAGCTTCCGGGATGCCATGAATACCGCGTACGCAATCTTTTGATAATGCGGGTACCGTGATTTGCAGGGAGTGAGGACAGTGGACACATAATAGACCGGCTTTTGAAGGGGGAATTTGTGTCCGTCTGCTTCTCGTTCGACGATGAGCACTGCGCTTACAACCTGATGTGTTGCTGCAATGTATAATAGCATTGGTTCGCCAATGTTTGGCGCGTCCAGGACTGTGTTTTTTGCCAGTATGGCTTTTATTTCGTCGAGTCCGGCCGTGGCTGCATCCGTCCATTTGAAGTGTTCGGTGCGCCGAAGGAGGCGGTAAAGGGGTAGGGCCTTTTCTCCCAAGCGGGAGATAAAGCGGCTTAGAGCCGCCACGCATCCGGTTAACTTTTGTATTTGTTTGAGGTCCTTTGGGATATCCAGTTGCGACAGAGCTCGGATCTTGGCTGGATTTGCTTCAATTCCTCTACCGGATACAATGAAGCCCAAGAGCTTTCCGGCTGGAACGCCAAAAATGCATTTTTCCGGGTTGAGCTTGATGTCGTATGTTCGGAGGTTATCAAATGTGAGCCTCAAGTCGTCTACTAGAGATTCTTTTTTTTGCGGGTGTCTACTAGAGATTCAACATGTCTTGTTTTGACGACCACATCATCTACATATGCCTCCACTGTTTTGCCGATCTGGCTTGCGAGACATGTCTGAATCATGCGCTAATATGTTGCGCCGACGTTTTTGAGCCCGAAGGGCATCGTGTTGAAGCAGAATGGGCCGTATGGTGTGATAAATGCCGTTGTAGCTTGGTCTGGTTCTGCCATCTTGATTTGATGGTAGCTGGAATATGCGTCGAGGAAACACAACGAATGGTGTCCTGCGGTAGCATCGATAATTTGATCGATGCGGGGGAGGGGGAAGGGATCCTTTGGGAAAGCCTTGTTAAGGTCTTTAAAATCAACACACATGCGCCAGGATTTGTCCTTCTTTGGTACCATCACCAGGTTTGCTAGCCAGTCTGGATGTTTTATATCTCTGATGAATCCGGCCTCCAATAGCTTTGCTAGCTCCTCTCCCATGTCCTGTCTCTTAGGTTCGGAAAAACGCCGAAGAGCCTGTTTGACAGGTTTGAATCCTGTTTGGATATTTAAGCTATGCTCGACCAGCTTGCGTGGGATTCCTGGCATGTCTGAAGGGTGCCAGGCGAAAATGTCCCAGTTCTCTCGTAGGAACTCTCGCAGTGCGGCGTCTACATCAGGGTTTAACTGTGCCCCGATGGAAGCTGTTTTATTGGGGTCCGTTGGATGGACTTGGAATTTGACTATTTCGTCCGCCGGTTTAAAGGAGGTGGACTTGGATCTTTTCTCGAGTACCACATCGTCCCTATTCACCGTAGAGCGTAGTGCAGTCAGTTCCTCAACCGCTAGGGCTTCGGATAGTGCCTCGAGGGCCAGTGCGGCTGTCTTGTTTTCGGCGCGGAGTGCTATGTCCGTATCACTAGCGAGAGTGATGATCCTGTTAGGCCCGGGCATCTTGAGCTTCATGTACCCGTAATGGGGTATTGCTTGGAAGATTGTAAACGCTTCCCACCCTAGCAGAGCGTGATAACCGCTGCTGAACGGAGCCACATGGAACGTGACCTCTTTGGACCTGTAATTATCCGGCGTGCCGAACACCACATCTAGTGTGATTTTTCCTGTACAGCGTGCTTCCCAACTGGGGATTATTCCACTAAAGGTTGTGCTGCTTCACTCAATGCGGTTCCAGTCTATTTCCATTTGTTGAAGGGTTTCCTCATAAATGAGGTTCAATCCGCTGCCGCCGTCCATGAGTACCTTGGTAAGACGAAAGCCGTCCACTATTGGACTGCGGACCAATGCGGCTGGTGCTCGGGCTGTTCGGAATTTAGGTTCATCACTGCCGTTAAAGGTAATAGCCGTGTCACTCCATGGGTTTATTGTTGCTACTTGGCAGACTTTGTCAAGGCCGCAGAGTGTCCTTTTTCGCATATTATTTGATGTGAAAGTCTCGAAGACTGTTAATATCATATTGGTGTCTCTGGGGTGGCTTTCTGTGGCCTCCGGAATTAGGAGATTTCCGCCAATTTTGGCCACCTGCCGGAGTATCCAACATGCTCTGAGGCTGTGAGTTGGTGTGGCGTTCTCTGTACTGTGAATTTTACAGGGTCCATTGAGCCATCCTTCCAGTACGGTTCCATGCCCTGTAGAGGGTTTTTGCTTTTTAGTGCTTGACCCGGGTGTCTGGTGATGATGCACCCTTTTATTTCGGACTGGGTTTGTATTCAGGGCCGGATTGCCCCAAAATTTGATTTCGGTTTTCCAGGCGCTTTCCATCGCACAATACTTTCGTACAATGGACGCCAAGTCAACGAAGTGTGTAATATCACGACGACTTATGGCGTTGAGTATTCCCTTGTCCGTGCAATTATTGTAGAAGATTGAGATTGCGTCTTCCTCGCGGCAGTCCCTTAGCCTGTTCTTAACCATGAGGAATCTGGCCCAGTAATGATGTACTGTTTCATCGAGCTCTTGCCTGATTTTGGATAGATCGCTTATGTTGGGGTGGGTGGGTGGAATTAAATCCGAAGCCTCACCCCATCTGAGGCTCAGAGGCCGAGGAATTTCCGAACTCGAAAATTTGGATTCCTGGATGTTGTCCAATGAATCCAGCCCGTTGCCTGACTCTAAGTTCAGGTCTTGAGTGATATCCTCCCCTCAGTGTGTATCCAGCTTGGAGGGATCGGGAATCCGGACGTAGCGAGTCCTTAAGATAGATGAAGGGTCGCCGCACTGTCCCTCTACCACGGCAACGTGATGGGTGACTTGGGGAGAGTTAATCTCTCTCAGATCGGGTTTAGGCCCAATCTGGTCGTAATCCGTAGCGACTCCCAGGGCGGCGAAGCGATCCAAGAGCTCGTTTATGGAGGAGAGCTCCATTGGATCTAACTGCTCGGCGAGTTCCGAGCTGACAAGAAGATTGTTTTTGATGGCTCGAGAGGTCATCGTCGGCGCAGAAGCCGAACAGGCGGTCATAAGAAAACCACCTAGCCGGAGGGTTTGGCCGACAGCCAAAGCTCCCTTAGCAACGGTGCCATCTTTAAAGACGGGGCGAGGCATCCTTCCTGATGGCCACGTCACAGAGGAACTCTCAATGAAAGCACCAATGTCAGTGTCAAAACCGGCGGATCTCGGGTAGGGGGTCCCGAACTGTGCGTCTAGGCCGGATGGTAACAGGAGGCAAGGGACACGAAGTTTTACCCAGGTTCGGGCCCTCTCGATGGAGGTACAACCCTACGTCTTGCTTGATTAATATTGATGATATGGGTAGTACAAGAGTAGATCTACCACGCGATCGAAGAGGCTAAACCCTAGAAGCTAGCCTATGGTATGATTGTTGTTGTGTATGTTGTCCTACGGACTAAAACCCTCCGGTTTATATAGACACCGGAGAGGGTTAGGGTTACACAAAGTCGGTTACAATGGTAGGAGATCTACATATCCGTATCGCCAAGCCTGCCTTCCACACCAAGGAAAGTCCCTTCCAGACACGGGACGGAGTCTTCAATCTTGTATCTTCATAGTCCAGGAGTCCGGCTGAAGGTATAGTCCGGCCATCCGGACACCCCCTAATCTAGGACTCCCTCACACGTACTCGTAGTCTCGTACACTGGAAATCTCCAGGGGAGCTACACCCACCCGTGAACGTGCGTGTCATTCACTGCTGCTCGCTGGTGTGTCGTCTCCTCCTGAGAAGCCGCAGTCTATCGGTGACTGCGTCCCCCACGGTCGACAACATGCCCCGCGGTCGTGTAGACCAACCAAAGCTTGATTTTCACCGGAATTTTGAGGGTAGATTTAGGGATTTCATTTTGTGGCTAAAAGGAATTGATCGAATCTAACTAAGGAATTGATCCATTGATTGTGAACTCAAAAAATTGGATCCAAAACTATGTGACTGATCTAATCTTTGATTGATTGGGCGCCGCGCCCCCGGAGAGAGGAGATTATCTCCCCGGGGGCGTGATACGCCTCCAACGTTTCTATAATTTTTGATTGCTCCATGCTATATTATCTACTGTTTTGGACATTATTGGGCTTTATTATCCACTTTTATATTATTTTTGGGACTAACCTATTAACCGGAGGCCTAGCCCAGAATTGTTGTTTTTTGCCTGTTTTAGGGTTTCGAAGAAAAGGAATATCAAAGGAGTCCAAACGGAATGAAACCTTCGGGAACATGATTTTCTCAACAAATAAGACCCAGGAGACTTAGACCCTACATCAAGGCACAAGAGAGGAGGCCACGAGGTAGGGGCGCGCACCTGCCTACCCCAAGCGCGCCCTCCACCCTCGTTGGCCCCCTGTTGCTCCACCGACGTACTCCTTCCTCCTATATATATCCACGTACCCCCAAACGATCAAATACGGAGCCAAAACCCTAATTCCACCGCCGTAACTTTCTGTATCCACGAGATCCCATCTTGGGGCCTGTTCTGGAGCTCCGCCGGAGGGGGCATCGATCACGGAGGGCTTCTACATCAACACCATAGCCTCTCCGATGAAGTGTGAGTAGTTTACCTCAGACCTACGGGTCCACAGTTAGTAGCTAGATGGCTTCTTCTCTCTTTTTGGATCTCAATACAATGTTGTCCCCCTCTCTTGTGGAGAACTATTCAATGTAATCTTCTTTTTGCGGTGTGTTTGTTGAGACCGATGAATTGTGGGTTTATGATCAAGTATATCTATGAATAATATTTGAATCTTCTCTGAATTCTTTTATGTATGATTGGTTATCTTTGCAAGTCTCTTCGAATTATCAGTTTGGTTTGGCCTACTAGATTGATCTTTCTTGCAATGGGAGAAGTGCTTAGCTTTGGGTTCAATCTTGTGGTGTCCTTTACCGGTGACAGTAAGGGCAGTGAGGGACTCCTGGATTAGGGGGTCTTCGGATAGCCTGTCTATATCCTTTGGCCGGACTGTTGGACTATGAAGATACAAGATTGAAGACTTCGTCACGTGTCCGGATGGGACTCTACTTGGCGTGGAAGGCAAGCTAGGCAGTACGGATATGTATATGTCCTCCTTTGTATCCGACCTTGTGTAACCCTAGCCCCCTCCGGTGTCTATATAAACCGGAGGGTTTTAGTCCGTAGGACAATAACATACAATCACACCATAGGCTAGCTTCTAGGGTTTAGCCTCTCCGATCTCGTGGTAGATCAACTCTTGTAATACCCATATCATCAAGAATAAATCAAGCAGGACATAGGGTTTTACCTCCATCAAGAGGGCCCAAATCTGGGTAAAACATCGTGTCCCCTGCCTCCTATTACCATCCGCCTTAGACGCACAGTTCGGGACCCCCTACCCGAGATCCGCCGGTTTTGACACCGACATTGGTGCTTTCATTGAGAGTTCCCCTGTGTCGTCATCATCAGGCTTGATGGCTCCTCCGATCATCGTTAGCAATGCAGTCCAGGGTGAGACCTTTCTCCCTAGACTGATTTTTGTATCCGGCGGCTTTACAATGCGGGCCAATTCACTTGGCCATCTGGAGCATATTGAAAGCTACGCCCATGGCCATTAGGTCAGGTTTGGAAGCCTAAACTACATGGCCGATATCCGCGAAGACTTGATCTTCGACGGATTCGAGCCCCTGCCGAGTGCGCCGTGTTGTCACGATGGGCATTGAGGGAGTCCTGGATTAGGGGGTGTTCGGGTAGCCGGACTATACCTTCAGTCGGACTCCTGGACTATGAAGATACAAGATTGAAGACTTCGTCCCGTGTCCGGATGGGACTTTCCTTGGCGTGGAAGGCCAGCTTGGCGATGCGGATATTCAAGATCTCCTACCATTGTAACTGACTCTGTGTAACCCTAACCCTATCCGGTGTCTATATAAACCAGAGGGTTGTAGTCCGTAGGCGATCAACTCCATATACAACAATCATACCATAGGCTAGCTTCTAGGGTTTAGCCTCCTTGATCTCGTGGTAGATCTACTCTTGTACTACCCATACCATCAATATTAATCAAGCAGGACGTAGGGTTTTACCTCCATCAAGAGGGCCCGAACCTGGGTAAAACATCGTGTTCCCCGCCTCCTGTTACCATCCGGCCTAGATGCACAGTTCGGGACCCACTACCCGAGATCCGCCGGTTTTGACACCGACATTGGTGCTTTCATTGAGAGTTCCTCTGTGTCGTCGCCTTTAGGCCCGATGGCTCCTTTCATCATCAACAACGATGCGGTCCAGGGTGAGACTTTGCTCCTCGGACAGATCTTCGTCTTCGGCGGCTTCGCTCTGCGGGCCAATTCGCTCGGCCACCTGGAGCAGATCGAAAGCTACGCCCCTGGCCATCAAGTCGGGTTTGGAAGCTTAAACTACACGGCTGACATCTGCAGAGACTTGATCTTCAACGGGCTCGAGCCACGGCCAAGCGCGCTGCACTATCTCGAGGGGCATGATCTAGCTCTGCCCCCGGACAGTGTCCTGGAGGCCGCACACGCATCGGTTCCGACCCCTAACTCGGAGCCTACTGCGCCGATCGAGGATGAGCGGTTGGACGTCACCTCGGGAGCTGCGATCCCGAAAGCGATCGAGCCGAGCGCTAGCCCTGCACTGTGCACAACCCGTGACTCCAAGGATCTGGACTCCTCCCCAGACTCCGAACCCCCCGCGCCCCTGCCAATCGAATCCGATTGGGCGCCGATAATGGAGTTCACCACCACAGACATCTTTCAGCATTCGCCTTTTGGCGACATCCTGAATTCTCTTAAGTCTCTCTCTTTATCAGGAGAGCCCTGGCCGGACTACGTCAGCGAGGGTGGGATACGGACGGTGAGGAAATTCAAAGCCCACCCACCACCCACTTTGTAGCCACTGTCGACGATCTAACTGACATGCTTGACTTCAGCTCCGAAGACATCGACGGCATGGACGACGATGTAGGAGACGAACAGGAACCATCACCTGTAGGGCACTGGAAGGCCACCTCGTCATATGACATATATATGGTGGATACTACAAAAGATGGAGATGGCGATGGAACAGTGGGGGATGACGCCCCCAAGAAACAGCCAAAGCACCGACGTCAGCGGCGCCGCTCTAAATCCTGCCAAAGCAAAAACGGTGATTCCGGCACGGGAGATAATACTACCCCGGATAGCACCGAGGAACACCCACCTCAGCAAGATTCGGCACATGAAAATGGAGAAGCCAGCCCTCATGAGATAGCGGCAGACCGAGAGGTCGAGGATGATAACTATACGCCTCCCTCCGAAGACGAGGCAAGCCTCGATGACAACGAATTCTTCATACCATCAGACCCCCGCCGAACAAGAGCGTTTTAAACGCAGGCTTTTAGCCACGGCAAGCAGCCTCAAGAAAAAGCAGCAACAGCTTAGAGCTGCCCAAGATTTGCTAGCTGACAGATGGACTGAAGTCCTTGCGGCCGAAGAGTATGAACTCGAAGGCCCCTCCAAGAATTACCCGAAGTGCAGGCCGCTACCCCGATCAGAGGAGGAAGCACCTACATCACCAGCGCATGACATGGCAGACCGGCCACCTCGCGGCTGCGACAGAGAGGCCTCTCGGCCCTCCACCCAAGCCATGCCCCGACGCCGCTCAACTAAGGCACGGAAAAATGTGCCCGACCTGCGGGACATACTGGAGGATAAGGCAAGACAAACAAGATCGATCTACGGATCGCGCAGGTGCCCTACGGCATGTGACAATGATCTTCACGCCGGATACAAAAAATCCGGCCGGGCCGAACACAACAGACATAGCTCTTCCGAGCTGCGTCGTGATATAGCCCAGTACAGAGGCGCCGCACACCCGCTATGCTTCACGAATGAAGTAATGGATCATAAAATCCCAGAGGGTTTCAAACCCGTAAACATCGAATCATACGATGGCACAACAGATCCGGCTATATGGATCGAGGATTATCTCCTTCACATCCACATGGCACGCGGCGATGATCTACATGCCATCAAATACCTCCCGCTCAAACTTAAAGGACCGGTCCGGCATTGGCTTAACAGCTTGCCAGCAGACTCAATCGGTTCTTGGGAGGACCTGGAAGCCGCATTCCTCGACAACTTCCAGGGCACTTACGTGCGACCGCCGGATGCCGACGACTTAAGCCACATAATTCAGCAGCCAGAGGAATCGGCCAGACAAAGAAAAACCAGATAGTCGACTGTCCGGACGCAGAGGCCCTAGCAGCCTTCAAGCATAACATCCGCGGTGAGTGGCTTGCCCGGCACCTGGGACAGGAAAAGCCGAAATCCATGGCAGCCCTCACGACACTCATGACCCGCTTTTGCGCGGGAGAAGACAGCTGGCTAGCTCACAGTAACAACTTATCAAAGAACCCTGGTAATTCGGATACCAAGGACAAAAGTGGCAGGACACGTCGGAATAAGCAAAAACGCCGCGTTAACTGCGACAGCAATGAAGACACGACAGTCAATGCCGGATTCAAAGGCTATAAATCCGGTCAGCGGAAAAAGCCATTCAAAAAGAATACTCAGGGCCCATCCAGTTTGGACCGAATACTCGATCGCTTCTGCCAGATACATGGCACCCCCGAAAGGCCAGCCAATCACACTAACAGGGATTGTTGGGTGTTCAAGCAGGCAGGCAAGTTAAGGGCCGAAAATAGAGACAAGGGGCTACACAGCGACGACGAGGAGCCCAAGCCGCCGAACAACAATGGATAGGAGGGTTTTCCCCCACAAGTGCGGACGGTAAACATGATATACGCAACCCACATTCCCAAGTGGGAGCGGAAGCGTGCGCTACAGGACGTATACGCAATGGAGCCAGTTGCCCCAAAGTTCAACCCATGGTCCTCCTGCCCGATCACTTTTGATCGAAGGGACCATCCCACTAGCATCCGTTATGGCGGCTTCACCGCATTGGTTCTCGACCCAATCATCGACGAATTTCATCTCACAAGAGTCCTCATGGACGGTGGCAGTAGCCTGAACCTGCTTTATCAGGATACAGTGCGGAAAATGGGCATAGATGCCTCAAGGATTAAGCCCACAAGAACGACCTTTAAAGGCGTTATACCAGGTGTAGAAGCCAACTGTACAGGCTCAGTAACACTTGACGTGGTCTTCGGATCCCCGGACAATTTCCGAAGCGAAGAGTTAATCTTCGATATAGTCCCGTTTCGCAGTGGCTATCAGGCCCTGCTCGGACGAACCGCATTTGCAAAGTTCAATGCGGTGCCGCACTACGCATATCTCAAGCTCAAGATGCCAGGCCCTCGAGGAGTAATTACGATCAACGGAAACACCGAACGCTCCCTCCGTATGGAGTAGTATACGGCGGCTCTCGCAGCGGAGGTACAAAGTAGCCTTCTCAGGCAATTCTCCAGTTCGGCCATTAAAAAGCCAGACATTGCCAAGCGCGCCCGGAGTAACCCACAGCAGGACCGCCTGGCACACTCTAAGCAAGCGTAGCAATGCGTCCCCAACCCCAGCTTTCACGACATAGCGAAACCATTACCTCGGGTACATAACTACGCCCTTGAAATACCATGGGCACAAGGGAAGGGGCACAATAATGGCACGCCCAAAATACGGCTTAAAACGTACTAGGGGCTGCCGGATTCTTTTTTTTTCTTACTTTCAGGACTCCATACTTCGGACGACCTGTTCGGCAATTCGACTGCCGCACAAACGATGCAAGATCTAGGGAGGCAGACAAGCCATGCCGCATTATGGAACTCCCAGGTGGTCTCTGTTACGAGCGGTATACCTGTTTTAAATACAATTCCGCGGCCTGCCCCTGGTCAGGACATACTGAATAGTCCAATATCTTTTGCTTACTGCACTATTTGTATCGTTCGGCTTTGATAAATAGCCTCTCTATAAACAATGCTTAGCTTCTTGTCTATTTTTTGCATTATCTTCTTTTCACATTTATGTTTATTAAATGACATGATTGAACCCGTACACCATGGTATGGCAAACACATCAGGGGCTTCAGTACCCCTCATAATGGTGTGAGAAGTCCGTACACTTTCACAAGTGCGGCACCCCGAACTTATAGCACTATATGCATCGGCTCCGAATCATGATTTTGGTCAATATTTAGGTTTGCCCGGCTCCTATGTTTTGGTGCCTTATGTTCCGCTCTATCGGCTAAGGTAGCACTAGGAGAACCGCTGCGATTATGCCCCGGTTCAGCTGGGTTAAGCACCTCAGTGGAGAAAGCTAAAACTGACTGTCATGATGAGGCGAGAGACCGGTCGCTGTTCGAGAGGTTTTTCGAGTCCCTAAAGACTTATGCCACTTCGAGTGAGGAGCTGGCTTTGTCCGGCCAAGGCGTGGATAGCGCCCCGAACTCGGTCTTCCGAACTAGGGGCTTGGCCGAAATTTAAAATTATAGAGTTCTATGGCTAAGTGAGAGTGTTCAAGCATTATAGTCCGATTGCCTGGTTCGTTGTGCTGAGCGCCTCCCTCGAAGGACCCAACTATGGGAAAAAGAGCGCTCATGTTTATCCCGAACACCCCAACACTAGTGGCATGGAGGCAGAAGCCGACGACTGGCCATCTCTCAATTTTTTGATAAACGGCCACACAGAAAGTAATATTTTAAATTTAATAAGCATTGCTTAGCGCATAAGAACAAGTTTTCAGCGCACAGGATAAACACGAGCGAGTTCATTCAAAAATCACATCCTTGGTACATTCATCCGCCACAAGGCGGGCACCTGCAAGAACATCCTTGTAGTAGTTCTCGGGCTTGCGATGCTCCTTCCCCGGCGGCGGCCCGTCCTTCACAAGCTTCTCACCGTCCAGCTTACCCCGGTGCACCTTTGCACGGGCAAGGGCCCGACGGGCACCTTCGATGCAGACGGAGCGCTTGATGACATCGAGCCTCGGACAGGCCTCCACCAGCCGCCGCACCAGCCCGAAATAGCTCCCGGGCAGGGCCTCTCCAGGCCACAGCCGAACTATGAAGCCCTTCATGGCCTGTTCGGCCGCCTTGTGGAGCTCGACCAGCTGTTTCAGCTGGTCGCTCAAAGGCACAGGGTGTCCGGCCTCAGAATACTGAGACCAGAACACCTTCTCCGTCGAGCTGCCCTCTTTAGCTCAGTAGAATGCGGCGGCATCGGATATGCTGCGGGGAAGATCTGCGAATGCCCCTGGAGAGCTCCGGATTCGGGTAAGTAACAAGTAGTTTACTTTTATATTTCTGCTTTGCATGAAGAATGCCTTACCCGCTGCTATCTTCCTCATCTCCTCCAACTCTTGGAGGGCCTTTTGGGCTTCGGCCTTGGTAGACTTGGCAGTCTCAAGGGCCGTTGCGAGCTCGGATGCTTGCGCCTTTGACTCAAGCTCCAAACTCTCATGTTTTTTCATGAGAGCCTGAAGCTCTTGCTGCACCTCGCCGACCTAAGCCCCAAGTCTGTCTCGCTCGGTGCGCTCCGCGGCCGTTTTCTTTTCGGCCTCAGACAACGCCTGCTTAAGGGTTGCCACCTCAGTCATGGCCCCTACAATAAGCAGTACAATCCTGTTATTTTTTTTTTTGCGATCACGCCTTTTTATAGGCACTTTTTCTGTAAGGTATTTCTTACCTTCTTTCTCCTCGAGCTGCCGCTTGGCAAGGCCGAGCTCTTGCTCTGTCCGCTCGAGGTCCTGCTTCAGGACACCCACCTCCGCAGTCAGTGCGGCGGTGGATAGTAGCAAAGCCTGCATACGCATATTGACTCTTTTTGTTAGACTCATGCGAAATTTAATAGATCCTCTATTCGGCTTTTCTTTCCGAATGCCAAACAGAGCATCAGGGGCTACTGTCTATGCGGTAATATTTTTACATATTTTTACTTACCTCGAAGCCTGTTAGAAGGCTAGCGCAAGCTTCAGTCAGTCCGCTCTTGGCGGACTGAACCTTCTGGATCACCGTACTCATAATAGTACGGTGCCCCTCGTCGATGGAGGCGCCGTCAAGCACCTCCAGCAGATTGTCCGGCACCTTCGGTTGGATGGAGGCCGCCGGCTCAGAAGGCTTGCTCCTCTTGGAAAGAGTTCTCCTACCGCGGTCCGGAACTGTGGAAGATTCCGGCGCGGTATCCGGCACAAAGCCGGACTTGGAGCCCTGGGGTCCTTATCCCCTTCACTCCTGGAGTCCGGGAGGTTGCCTTGCGGCTCCTCCGGGACCACCTCCCCCTGCCCCGGAGCTTGTCGCGACGCCACTTCGGTGTCGTCTGCAGTGCGGGGGGAGACAGCGGGCGGAACTGAGTTCACGTCCGATGAGTCCAGGGAGCCGCCCGACGATTCGTTGAATTCGGCCTGGGGCGGGCTGCATAATTACGTTCAACATTAGGGAAAGCTATGCAACAAAGGAACATCATGAGTTACTATGATGTCCAAACTTACGATTTCGCCGGACACTTGGCCCTGTTTGGCCACTCCTCTTCGCCCTCTTCGGCGTCGGGGGAGTAGTCCGGCGGAGGGGTCTTCCTTTTCCTAGACCCCTCGGCCTCCCCCGTTGGGGCGGCCTTCCTCTTCTCTCCTCCCTCCGCTGGGGGGGGGAGAGTTTTCTTCTTCCTCCTCCTCGTTTTCACGGGAAGGGGCGTCTCGGACTCGTCGGATGACGAGTCCGACACCACCACGTTACGGGCACTCCTTCGAGTCCCCGTGGTCTTCTTCTTCTTGGCCTTCTTCTCCGGCACCACATAAGGCGCCGGAACCAGCAACTTCACTAGTAGAGCTGGGGCTGGGTCTTCGGGCAGCGGAGCCGGACAGTTAATCGGTCCGGATATCGCCCGCCAAGCCTGTCAAAGGTAAGGGAGTTTAGATCCCGCATAGAGTCAAACTATGAAGAAAGCTTAACATCATGTAAAAGGTGAAGATAGCTTACCTCGCTAGCGTGACGCTGCGAGCTATATCCGCGGTCCTCGGAAGCGGATACGGGAGCCTCGGCGCTCTTGAATAGCAGCTTCCAGGCATCTTCGTACGTCGTGTCGAAGAGCCTGCTAAGGGTTTGGTGCTGCGCCAGGTCGAACTCCCACAGATTAAAATCCTGTTGTTGGCACGGGAGGATCCGGCGGACGAGCATAACCTGGATTACATTAACAAGCCAGATTGGCTCGTTCACCAGGGACTGGATGCATGTTTGCAATCCGGTCACCTCTTTTTCGTCACCCCACGACAGGCCCGTCTCTTTCCAGGACATAAGCCGCGTGGGGGGTCCGGATCGGAACTCGGGGGCTGCGGTCCATTTCGGATCGCGTGGCTCGGTGATGTAAAACCACCCGGATTGCCACCTCTTTAGGGTCTCCACAAAAGAGCCCTCGAACCATAGGACGTTGGCCATCTTGCCTGCCATGGCGCCTCCGCACTCCGCCTGGCTGCCGCGCACCACCTTGGGCTTGACGTTGAAGGTCTTGAGCCAGAGGCCGAAATGAGGGCAGACACGGAGGAAAGCCTCGCACATGACGATAAACGCCGAGATGTTGAGGATGAAGTTCGGGGCCAGATCGTGGAAATCCAAGCCGTAATAGAACATGAGCCCCCGGACAAATGGGTGGAGTGGAAAACCCAGTCCGTGGAGGAAGTGGGGGAGAAATACTACCCTCTCATGGGGCCTTGGGGGTGGGGAGAAGCTGCCCCTTTTCGGAAAGCCGGTGTGCGATGTCCTTGGACAGGTATCCGGCCTTCCTTAGCTTCTTGACTTGGCCCTCCGTAGCGGAGGAGACCATCCACTTGCCTCCCGCTCCGGACATTGCTGGAGAAGGTTGAGGTGGGAAGTGCGGGCTTGGGCGCTGGAGCTCGAGTGCGCAGGAGACGGATAGGCAAAGGAGGAAGAAGGCATAGGTAAAAAGGTGGATCCTTATCCCCTTATATGGGCGGATGCGGTTGTGCGTCCCCACCAGCCTAGTAAAACTCGCTTGCCTCCCAAGCGCCGTGATAAATGGCGCGGTTGGGTTACCCACGTCCGTATTGATGAGAATCCCGTAAAGGGGGTACACGATCTCTTCTTTGACAAGACGTGCCAAGGAAACCGCCTCGCAAAACATGCTGAGTGGAAAAGTAAAAACGATTCGAGTAAAGGACTTGGCCATAGTGTGATGACACACTGTGGAATACGTCAGCAGTTTTGATTTGTGTTAATATTATTCTCTCTATGGCAATATGTGGAAGCTTATTTTGCAGAGCCGGACATTACTCTTGGTGTTTACAATCTTCTATGAAGGACTTGGAGGAGGAACCCGCCTTGCAATGCCGAAGACAATTTGCGCGCCGGACTCGTCATCATTGAAGCCTTGTTCAGGGGCTACTGAGGGAGTCCTGGATTAGGGGGTGTTCGGGTAGCCGGACTATACCTTCAGCCGGACTCCTGGACTATGAAGATACAAGATTGAAGACTTCGTCCCGTGTCCGGATGGGACTTTCCTTGGCGTGGAAGGCAAGCTTGGCGATGCGGATATTCAAGATCTCCTACCATTGTAACCGACTCTGTGTAACCCTAACCTTATCCGGTGTCTATATAGACCGGAGGGTTGTAGTCCGTAGGCGATCAACTCCATATACAACAATCATACCATAGGCTAGCTACTAGGGTTTAGCCTCCTTGATCTCGTGGTAGATCTACTCTTGTACTACCCATACCATCAATATTAATCAAGCAGGACGTAGGGTTTTACCTCCATCAAGAGGGCCCGAACCTAGGTAAAACATCGTGTTCCCTGCCTCCTGTTACCATCCGGCCTAGACACACAGTTCGGGACCCACTACCCGAGATCCGCTGGTTTTGACACCGACATGCATGATTTAGCTCTGCCACCAAACAGTGTCCTGGAGACCGCACCTGCAGCCGCCCCGACCTTTAATTCGGAGCAAACTGCGCCATCCGAGGGTGGGTGGTTAGACCCCGCCACGGAGGCAGCAGCCTCAACGGAGATCGAACCGAACACCAACCTTATCCTTCACGAGGCCCGTGACTCCCCATCGCCAGACTCTTCTCCGGACTCTGGACTATCCGCGCCCCTGCCAATCGAATCCGATTGGGCGCCGATCATGGAGTTCACTGCCGCAGATATCTTTCAGCACTCGCCCTTCGATGACATACTGAATTCACTAAAGTCTCTCTCTTTGTCAGGAGAGTCCTGGTCGGATTATGACCGGCAGGATTGGGATGCGGACGACGAAGAAATTTGCTGCCCACCCACCACCCACTTAGTAGCCACTGTCGACGACTTAACCGACATGCTCAATTTCAACTCCGAAGACATCGACGGTATGGACAACGATACGGGAGACGAAGAGGAACCACTGCGCACAGGGCACTGGACAGCCACCTCATCATACGATATATACATGGTGGACACACCCAAAGAAGGCAATGGCGACGAGACAGCGGAGGATGACCCCTCCAAGAAGCAACCCAAGCGCCGACATCAGCGGCGCCGCTCTAAGTCCTGCCAAAGCAAAAGTGGTGATACCGGCACAGGAGATAATAACACTCCGGATAGTGCCGAAGATGGCAACAATCCCCTCCAGCACGATCTAGGACAGGAGGGTGGAGAGGCCAGCCCTCCAGAGAGAGTGGCAAATGGAGAGGCGAGGGATGATAATTACATGCCCCCCTCCGAAGACAAGGCAAGCCTCGACGATGACGAATTCGTCGTGCCAGAGGATCCCGTCGAACAAGAGCGCTTCAAGTGCCGGCTTATAGCCATGACAAATAGCCTTAAGAAAAAGCAGCAGTAGCTTCAAGCTGATCAAGATCTGCTAGCTGACAGATGGACTGAAGTCCTGGCGGCCGAGGAATATAAACTCGAATGCCCCTCCATGAATTACCCAAAGTGCAGGTTGCTACCCCGATTGGAGGAAGAAGCGCATGATGCGGCTGATCGGCCACCCCATGGCCGCGACAGAGAGGCATTCCAGCCAAAAGCTCAGCCTGCACCCCGACGCCATTCAAATAAAAAGGCATGGGGAAATACGCCAGACCTGCGAGACGTATTGGAGGAAAAAGAAAAACATGCAAGATCGATCTACGGATCTCGAGGGTGCGCACTATGCGAGACGATAAACGTCACACCGGATACAGTAAAAGTAAATCTGGCCGGGCCGAACACAGCGGACAAGACTCATTGGAGCTGCGTCGCGATATAGCCTAGTACAGAGGCGCCGCACACCCCTTATGCTTCACAGACGAAGGAATGGATCATCAAATCCCAGAGGGTTTCAAACCCGTAAATATAGAATCATACGACAGCACAACAGATCCTGTGGTATGGATCGAGGATTTCCTTCTACATATCCACATGGCACGTGGTGATGATCTACACAACATTAAATACCTCCCACTTAAACTTAAAGGACCAGCTCGGCATTGGCTCAACAGCTTGCCAGCAGAGTCCATTGGCTGTTGGGAAGATCTGGAAGCCGCATTCCTCGACAAATTTTAGGGCACTTATGTGCGACCACCAGATGCCGATGACTTGAGCCACATAATTCAGCAGCCAGAGGAATCAGCCAAGCAATTCTGGACACGGTTCCTAACAAAGAAAAATCAAATCCTCGACTGTCCGGATGCAGAGGCTGTAGCAGCTTTCAAGCACAACATCCGTGGCGAGTGGCTAGCCCGGCACCTTGGTCAGGAAAAGCCGAAATCTATGGCAGCCCTCACGACACTCATGACCCGCTTTTGTGGGGGAGAAGACAACTGGCTGGCTCGCAGTAACAACATATCAAAGAACCATGGTACTTCGGATACCAAGGACGGCAGTAGCAGGTCACATCGCAACAAACATAAGCGCCGCATTAACAGCGACAATACCGAGGACACGGCAGTCAATGCCGGATTCAAAGGCTCCAAACCCGGTCAGTGGAAAAATCCATTCAAAAGAAGCACTCCGGGCCCGTCCAGTTTGGACCGTATACTCGATCGCTCGTGTCAAATACACAGCACCCCCGACAAGCCAGCCAACCACACCAATAGGGATTGTTGGGTGTTCAAGTAGGCCGGCAAGTTAATTGCCGAAAACAAAGATAAGGGGCCACATAGCGATGACGAGGAGGAGCCCCGTTAGCCGAATACCGGAGGATAGAAGAGGTTCCCCCCACAAGTGCGGACGGTGAACATGATATACACAACCCACATCCCCAAGAGGGAGCGGAAGCGTGCGCTCAGGGACGTATATGCGTTGGAGCCAGTCGCCCCAAAGTTCAACCCATGGTCCTCCTGTCCGATCACCTTCGATCGCAGGGACCACCCCACCAGTATCCGTCATGGAGGATTCGCTGCACTGGTCTTAGACCCAATTATTGACAGATTTCACCTCACTCGAGTCCTTATGGATGGCGGCAGCAGCCTGAACCTGCTTTACTAGGACACGGTGCGAAAAATGGGTATAGACCCCTCAAAGATCAAACCCACAAAAACAACCTTTAAAGGCGTCATACCAGGTGTCTTCGGATCCCCGGATAACTTCCGAAGCGAAGAGTTAATCTTCGATATAGTCCCGTTCCGCAGTGGTTATCATGCACTGCTCGGGCGGACCGCATTTGCGAGATTCAATGCGGTACCGCATTATGCATACCTCAAGCTCAAGATGCCAGGACCTCAGGGGGTCATTACAGTTAATGGAAACATAGAGCGCTCTCTCTGAACGGAGGAGCACACTACGGCCCTCGCAGCGGAAGCGCAAAGCAGCCTCTTAAGGCAACCCACTAGTTCGGCGTTTAAGGACCCGAACACCTTCAAGCGCGCCCGGAGTAATCGGCAACAGGACCGCCTCGCACATTTCGAGCTCCTATAGCAATGCGGCCCCCACCCTGGCCCAAGCCAAACGGCGAAACTCGTGCCACGCGTACATAATTACGCATTTAAAATACCATGGGCACAGGTAGGGAGGGTGCACGACTACGACACACCCCAAGACGCGGCTTAAACCGCACTAGGGGCTTCCCGCTTTTTTATTTTTCTCTCTTTCAGGATATTAATCTCTGGAAACCCTGTCCGGCAGCATGATTGCCGAACACATGATGCAGCAACCAAGGAGGCAGAAAGCTACATCACACCACGGAACTCCCAGGTGGATTACGATAACGAGTGAAATACTTGCTTTAATATTATTCCTCAGCTTGCCCTTGGACGGGACATAGTCCTACTTTTTGCTTATTGCACCGCATGTATCATTTTGCTTTAACGCTCCTTTTTGAATAAACAATGCATAGCATTAAGGCTATTATTGCAATCTTCTTTATATATATATATATATATATGTTCATTCATGAAATCCAGCACCCGTACACTCTGGTACGGCCAATACACCAGGGGCTTAAGTACCCCACAAAATGGTGTGAGAAGTCCGAACACTTTCACAAGTGCGGCACCCCCAACTTATAGCATTATATGCATCAGCTCCAAATCATGTCTTGGGTCAATAGTTGGGTTTTCCCGGCTCCCATGTTTTGGTACCTTACGTTCCGCTATATAGGCTAAGGTAGCACTGGGAGAACTACTGTGATTGTGCCCCAGTTCTTCTGGGCTAAGCACCTCAGTAGAGAAAGCTAAAACTGACTGTCATGATAAGGCGAGAGACTGGTCGCTGTTCGAGAGGTTCTCGAGTCCTTAAAGACTTATGCCGCTTAGAGCGAGGAGTCGGCCCTGTCCGGCTTAAGGCGTGTATCGCGCCCCAGATTCGGCCTTCCGAATACTAGGGGCTTCGCCGAAATTTAAAATTATAGAATTCTATGGCTAAGTGAGAGTGATAACGCATTATAGTCCGATTGCCTCGTTCGTTGTGTTGAGAACCTCCCTCGAAGGACCCAAAAATGGGAACAAGAGTGCTCAGGTTTATCCCGAACACCCCAGCACTCGTGGCATGGGGGCAGAAGCCGACGACTAGCCATCTCTCAGATTTGATAAACAACTGAACAGAAGGTAATATTTTAAATTCAAACAAGCGTTGCATAGCGCATATGAACAAGTTTTCATAATATAGGATTACACGAGCAAGTTCATTCAAATATTACATTTTTTGCACATTCGTCCGCTATGAGACGGGCACCCTTCAGGACACCCTCATAGTACATCTCAGGGTGGCGATGCTCCTTGCCCTGCGGCGGCCCTTCCTTGATCAGCTTCACGGTGTCTAGCTTGGCCCATTGCACCTTCACACGGGCGAAAGCCCGGCGTGCACCTTCGATGCAGACGGACCGCTTGACGACTTCCAGCCGTGGGCAGGCATCCACAAGCCGCCTCACCAGGCCAAAGTAGCTGTTCGGAAGGGCGTCGCCAGGCCACAGCCAGACTATAAAGCCCTTCATGGCCTGTTCGGCCGCCTTGTGTAGCTCGACCAGCTGCTTTAGCTGGTCGCTCATAGGCACCGGGTGTTCGGTCCCAGTATATTGGGCCCAGAACAACTTCTCCGTTGAGCTTCCCTCCTCAGCCTGGTAAAATTATGCGACATCCGACACGCTGCGGGGCAAATCTGCGAATGCTCCTGGAGAGCTCCGGATTCAGGTAAGTAACAGATAATTTACTTTCACATGCTTGCTTTGCATATAGAATGCCTTACCCGTCGCTATCTTCTTCATCGCATCAATCTCCTGGAGGGCCTTCTAGGCTTCAGCCTTGGCATTTTTCGCGCTTTGGAGGGCCGCGGCAAGCTCGGACTCTCGCGTCCTCAAGTCACGCTCCAACGCCTCATGCTTCGACATGAGTGCTTGGAGCTCTTGCTGCACCTCACCCACCCGTGCCTCCTGCCTTTCCGGCTCGGTGCGCTCCTTGGCCGCTTTATCTTCGGCCTCGGATAGCGCTTGCTTCAGGGTCGCCACCTCGGTCATGGCCCCTGACAAATATACGATGATCCTGTCATTTTGCAATAACGTCTTCTTTTATATATACATATCTATAGATAGGGTATTCCTTACCCTTGTTCTCCTTGAGCTACCTCTTGGCAAGGCCGAGCTCTTTCTTGGACCCCTCGAGGTCCTGCTTCAATGCGGCAACCTCCACAGTCTGCGCGGCAGCGACCAGCAGCGAAGCCTGCATACGCATATTGCCATACTTATATTAGACTCCTGCGATATTGTTTGATCCTCTGTTCGAGTTTTCTTTGTGAACACCGAATAGAGCATCAGGGGCTACAGTCTATGCGGTAATATTTTCCCCCATATTTCAAACACTTACCTCAAAGCCTGTTAAAACACTGGCACATGCTTCAGTCAGTCCACTCTTGGCGGACTGAACCTTCTGGACCACCGCACTCATAATAGTGCGGTGCTCCTCGTCGATGGAAGCGCTGCGAAGCGCTCCCAGCAGATTGTCCGGCGCCTCTAGATGGACAGAGGTCACCGGCACAGGCGTCTTGCCCCTCTTGGAAGGAAGCCGCCTGCCCGAATCCGGAACCGCTGGAGGTTCCGGCGCGGTGTTCAGCTGAGGACCAAACTCGAAGCCCTCGGGGGCCTTGTCCCCTCTGCTCCCGGAGTCCGGAAGGTCCCCTTGAGGTGCCTCCGGGACTGTCTCCCCCCGACCCGGTGCCTCTTGAGACAATACCTCGGCGTTGTCCGTAGGGCAAGGGGAGGTGGCGGTCGAAAGTGGATCGCTATCCATATCTGACGAGCCCAAGGAGCCATCCGACAATACGTCGATACGGGCTCGTGGCGGTCTGCATAGTAATAATTCGGCGTTAGGAGAAGCAGTGCGACAAAGGAATGAGTTACTCTGGTATCCAAATACTTACGACTTCCCCAGGGGCTTGGCCCTGGGCAGCCACTCGTCTCCGCCTTCGGTGGCGGTGGTGGAACTGTCCGGAAGGAGAGTGCTTCCCTTCTTGGACCCTTCGACTCCCCCAGTTGGGGCGGCCTCCTTTTCTTGTCTCCCCCGACTGGAGGGGCAGCGTCTTCATCTTCCTCCTCGTCTTCGTGGGAGGAGTGCGCCGAGGAGTCCTCGGACGATGAGTCCGATATCACCTGGCGCCAGGAACTCTTTCGGGTCCCCTTGGCCTTCTTGGTCTTCTCCGGCACCTTGTAAGGAGCCGGAGTCAACATCTTTGTCAGGAGAGCGTCTGATGGGCCTTCGAGCAAAGGAGCCGGACAGTTGATCCTTCCGGCTGTCTCCTGCCAGTCCTGTCAAAGGTACGGGAGCTTAGATCCTGCATAGAGTCAAACTATGAAAAACAAGTATCCTATAAGAGGTAAAACAGCTTACCGCGTTGTCTTGGCGCTTCGCGCAGAATCCGCGATCCTCGGTAGTGGGAGGGGGAACCTCGGCGCCCTTGAATAGCACCTTCCAGGCATCCTCATGTGTTGTGTCGAAGAGCCTGTTCAGAGTTTGGTGCTGGGCCGGGTCGAACTCCCACAAGTTGAAAGCCCGTTGTTCACACGGGAGGATCCAACGGATGAGCATGACCTGGACTACGTTGACGAGTTTGAGCTTCTTGCTCACCATGTTTCGGATACATGTTTGGAGTCCGGTCAGCTCTCCCAAACTACCCCAGGACAGGCCCTTCTCTTGCCAGGAGGTGAGCCGCATGGGGATGCTAGATCGGAACTCGGGGGGCCGCTGCCCATGCAGGGTCACGCGGCTCGGTGATGTAGAACCACCCCGATTGCCACCCCTTTATGGTCTCCACGAAGGAGCCCTCAAGCCATGTGACGTTGGGCATCTTGCCCACCATGGCGCCTCCGTCTTGGCGGCCGCTCACTACCTTCGGCTTGACATTGAAGGTCTTCAGCCATAAGCCGAAGTGGGGCTTGATGCGGAGGAAGGCCTCGCACACGACGATAAACGCCGAGATGTTGAGGATGAAGTTCGGGGCCAGATCGTGGAAATCCAGGCCGTAGTAGAACATGAGCCCCCGGACGAATGGGTGGAGAGGGAATCCCAGTCCGTAGAGGAAATGGGTAAGAAACACTACCCTCTCTTGGGGCTTGGGGGTGGGGATGAGCTGCCCCTCATCTGGGAGCCGGTGCGCGATGTCGTCGGGCAGGTATCCGGCTCTACTCAGCTTCTTGATATGTCCCTCCGTGACGGAGGAGACCATCCACTTGCCTCCCGCTCCGGACATGGTTGGAGAAGGTTGAGGTGGGAAATGCGGACTTGGGCGCTGGAGCTCGAGTGTGCGAAAATGGATGAGCAAAGGAGGAAGAAGGCATGGATGAAAAGGTGAATCCTTGTCCCTTTATATGGGCGGATGAAACTATGCGTCCCCACTAGCTTGGTAAAACTCGCTTATCCCCCAAGCGCCGTAATCGATGGCGCGGTTGGGTTACCCACGCCCGTATTGATGAGAATCCTGTAATAAGGGGGACACGATCTCTGCCTTGACAAGACGTGTCAAAAAACTGCCTCGCGTTATGTGCAGAGCTAGTTAAAGGAAACAGTTCAATTAATCACCGGGCCATGGCTTAATGTCGTGTTGCCAAAACAAGTCAGCAGATTAGATTTGTGGAAATATTATTCTCTCTACGGTGGTATGTGGAACTTATTTTGCAGGGTCGGACACTATCCTTGTATTCAAATTCTTCCGTGATGTATTCGGAGGAGGAACCCGCCTTGCAATGTCGAAGACAACACTGCGCGCCGGACTCATCATCATTGAAGCCTGGTTCAGGGGCTACTGAGGGACTCCTGGATTAGGGGGTCTCCGGACAGCCGGACTATATCCTTTGGCCGGACTGTTGGACTATGAAGATACAAGATTGAAGACTTCGTCCCGTGTCTGGATGGGACTCTACTTGGTGTGGAAGGCAAGCTAGGCAGTACGGATATGTATATCTCCTCCTTTGTAACCGACCTTGTGTAACTCTAGCCCCCTCCGGTGTCTATATAAACCAGAGGGTTTTAGTCCGTAGGACAATAACATACAATCATACCATAGGCTATCTTCTAGGGTTTAGCCTCTCCGATCTCGTGGTAGATCAACTCTTGTAATGCCCATATCATCAAGAATAAATCAAGCAGGACGTAGGGTTTTACCTCCATCAAGAGGGCCTGAACCTGGGTAAAACATCGTGTCCCCTGCCTCCTGTTACCATCTGCCTTAGATGCACAGTTCGGGAGCCCCTACCCGAGATCCGCTGGTTTTGACACCGACAGGCAGCAAGGCACGTATTGTATTGTTGCCATCGAGGATAACAAGATGGGGTTTTCTTCATATTGCATGAGTCTATCCCTCTACATCATGTCATCTTGCTTAAGGCGTTACTCTGTTTTTAACTTAATACTCTAGATGCATGCTGGATAGCGGGCGATGAGTGGAGTAATAGTAGTAGATGCAGGCAGGAGTCGGTCTACTTGTCTCGGACGTGATGCCTATATACATGATCATACCTAGATATTCTCATAACTATGCTCAATTCTGTCAATTGCTCAACAGTAATTTGTTCACCCACCATAGAATACTTATGCTCTCGAGAGAAGCCACTAGTGAAACCTATGGCCCCCGGGTCTATCTTTATCATATTGTTCTCCTACTACCTAGTTATTTTATTTGCTATTTACTTTGCCTTTATTTTACTTTGCATCTTTATCACAAAAATACCAAAAATATTATCTTTATCATATCTATCAGATCTCACTCTCGTAAGTGGCCCTATAGGGATTGACAACCCCTATTTGCGTTGGTTCCGAGGATTTATTTGTTTTGTGCAGGTACGAGGGACTCGCGCGTAGCCTCATACTGGATTGATACCTTGGTTCTCAAAAACTGAGGGAAATACTTACGCTACTTTGCTGCATCATCCCTTCCTCTTCGGGGAAAACCAACGCAGTGCTCAAGAGGTAGCAAGAAGGATTTCTGGCGCCGTTGCCGGGGAGGTCTTCGCAAAAGTCAACATACCAAGTACCCATCACAAACCCTTATCTCCCGCATTACATTATTTGCCATTTTCCTCTCACTTTTCTCTCCCCCACTTCACCCTTGCCGTTTTATTTGCCTCTCATTTTCCTCTCCCCCACTTCACCCTTGCTGTTTTATTCGCCCTCACTCTCTATCCTCCCTCTCTATTTGCCTCTTTTTGCCCGTTTGCTTTTTGTTTGCTTGTGTGTTAGTTTGTTTGCTTGTTGTTATGGCTAGTCCCTTATCTTCTCCATTGTCTCCCGAGAATGAAATTCTAAATTTTAAGCAAAGGGAAGGAGAAAATTTAAAATATGTTTGGTATAGAATTTGCAATGCTCAAAATAGATCTACTAGGAAGCAATCTACTTCCGTTCTTCTTCCCAATTTTTATGTAGGCATTACTCCTTGGAACCATTATGTTCTTGATACTATCACCGGAGGGAATTGTTTGGGTAGCCATACTTTTGATTCTTATAATGCTATGTTAGATTTATTTGGCTCACCACCTCTCTTGGTTAATGGAACTATATTAACTTTGGAGTATGTAATGCAAAGGCTTGAAATTATTGAAAATAAGGTTGCTACCGTAGAATTAATTGAAAATTTGCATAAAAAGATCCACAGCCGAATCTCTCAATATGGATCTAAAGTAGGAGTTACTTTGAAAGATATTAAAGAAAAGGAACCCATAGTTAATGAGAAAATAAATCACGATTCCGTTAGGATCGATAAACTTGAGAATATTATTACCAACTTGGGAACCGCTTTTTCTTCCATTAAGAATACTCCAAGTTATTCCACTAAAGTTGCCAAGCTTATGTACGTTCCTAAAAATAAGGGTGAATCCTCCAGTAAGGATGCGGATCTCAAATCTATAAGTATTCATCCCAATCTTTTTGCTATCATTAAGGAACCATTTGTTACAAATGAATTTTTAGATCTTGTGCCTAAAAGTTTGATAATCAATAAAAAGAAAGAAATTCCTAAAGATGGTAGATGCCTAATTGAAGAATTGCCTACCAAATATAGCAATACCTAGATCTATTCTTGCTTGTTATGCCTAGGAAGGGGCGTTAAACGATAACGCTTGTTGGGAGGCAACCCAATTTTATTTTTATTCCTTGCTTTTTGCTCCTGTTTAGTAATAAATAATTTATCTAGCCTATGTTTTGGTTGAGTTTTTTGTGTTTAATTAGTGTTTGTGCCAAGTAGAACCGTTGGGAAGACTTGGGGAAAGTCTTGTTGAACTTGCTGTAAAAAACAGAAACTTTAGTGCTCACGAGAACTGCTGTAATTTTTAATTGGAAAGTTCTGTTTAGTTAATTCTTTTTGCAGATGATTAATAAATAAATTCCTCACGTCCAGCAATTTATTTTAGAATTTTTGGAGTTCCTGATCTTGCACTAGCTACACACGATTTGAGAGAGCCATATATGATTTGGAATTTGTTAGAATACTCTATGTGCTTCTCTTATATCTTTTGAGTTATATAATTTTGCTCTAGTACTTCACTTATATCTTTTAGAGCACGGTGGTGGATTTGTTTTATAGAAACTATTGATCTCTCATGCTTCACTTAGATTATTTTGAGAGTCTTAATAGCATGGTAATTTGCTTAAAATCCAAATATGATTGGTACACAAGATTAGTAATAGAACTTTCTTATGAGTGTGTTGAATACTATGATAAGTTTGATACTTGATAATTGTTTTGAGATATGAAGATGGTGATATTCAAGATGTGCTAGTTGAGTAGTTGTGAATTTGAGAAATACTTGTGTTGAAGCTTGTGATTCCCGTAGCATACACGTATGGTGAACCGTTATGTGATGAAGTCGGAGCATGATTTATTTATTGATTGTCTTCCTTATGAGTGGCGGTCGGGGACGAGCGATGGTCTTTTCCTACCAATCTATCCCCCTAGGAGCATGCGCGTAATACTTTGCTTTGATAACTTGGAGATTTTTGCAATAAGTATATGAGTTCTTTATGACTAATGTTGAGTCCATGGATTATACGCACTCTCACCCTTCCACCTTTGCTAGCCTCTCTAATACCGCACACCTTTCACCGGTATCATACACCCACCATATGCCTTCCTCAAAACAGCCACCATACCTACCTATTATGCCATTTCCATAGTCATTCCGAGATATATTGCCATGCAACTTTCCACCGTTCCGTCTATTATGACACACTCCATCATTGCCATATTGCTTAGCATGATCATGTAGTCGACATCGTATTTGTGGCAAAGCTACCGTTCATAATTCTTTCATACATGTCACTCATGAGTCATTGCATATCCCGGTACACCGCCGGAGGCATTCATATAGAGTCATATTTTGTTCTAAGTATTGAGTTGTAATTGTTGAGTTGTAAGAAAAATAAAAGTGTGATGATCATCATTATTAGAGAATTGTCCCAGTGAGGAAAGGATGATGGAGACTATGATTCCCCCACAAGTCGGGATGAGACTCCGGACGAAAAATAAAAAAGAAGAAAAAAGAGGCCATAAAAAGGAGAAAAGGCCCAAATAAAAAAATGAGAGAAAAAGAGAGAAGGGACATTGTTACTATCCTTTTACCACACTTGTGCTTCAAAGTAGCACCATGGTCTTGATAGTAGAGAGTCTCTCATGTTATCACTTTCATATACTAGTGGGAATTTTTCATTATAGAACTTGGCTTGTATATTCCAATGATGGGCTTCCTCAAATGCCCTAGGTCTTCATGAGCAAGCAAGTTGGATGCACACCCACTTAGTTTCTTTTTGAGCTTTCATATACTTATAGCTCTAGTGCATCTGTTGCATGGCAATCCCTACTCATTCACATCGATATCTATTGATGGGCATCTCCATAGCCCGTTGATACACCTAGTTGATGTGAGACTATCTTCTCCCTTTTTGTCTTCTTCACAACCACCACTCTATTCCACCTATAGTGCTATATCCATGGCTCACGCTCATGTATTGCGTGAAAATTGAAAAGGTTTTGACAATGTCAAAAGTATGAAACAATTGCTTGGCTTGTCATCGGGGTTGTGCATGATTTAAATATTTTATGTGGTGAAGATGGAGCATAGCCAGACTATATGATTTTGTAGCGATAACTTTCTTTAGCCATGTTATTTTGAGAAGACATAATTGCTTAGTTAGTATGCTTGAAGTATTATTATTTTCTATGTCAATATGAACTTTTGTCTTGAATCTTTCGGATCTGGATATTCATACCAAAATTAAGAAGAATTACATTAAAATTACACCAAGTAGCACTCCACATCAAAAATTCTGTTTTTATCATTTACCTACTCGAGGACGAGCAAGAATTAAGCTTGGGGATGCTTGATACGTCTCCAACGTATCTATAATTTTTGATTGCTCCATGCTATATTATCTACTGTTTTGGACATTATTGGGCTTTATTATCCACTTTTATATTATTTTGGGACTAACCTATTAACCGGAGGCCCAGCCCAGAATTGTTGTTTTTTGCCTGTTTTAGGGTTTCGAAGAAAAGGAATATCAAACGGAGTCCAAACGGAAGGAAACCTTCGGGAACGTGATTTTCTCAACAAATAAGACCCAGGAGACTTGGACCCTACGTCAAGGCACGAGAGAGGAGGCCACGAGGTAGGGGGGCACGCCTGCCTACCCCAGGCGTGCCCTCCACCCTCGTGGCCCCCCTGTTGCTCCACCGACGTACTCCTTCCTCCTATATATATCCACATACCCCCAAACGATCAAATACGGATCCAAAACCCTAATTCCGCCGCTGTAACTTTCTGTATCCACGAGATCCCATCTTGGGGCCTGTTCCGGAGCTCTGCCGGAGGGGGCATCGATCACGGAGGGCTTCTACATCAACACCATAGCCTCTCCAATGAAGTGTGAGTAGTTTACCTCAGACCTACGGGTCCATAGTTAGTAGCTAGATGGCTTCTTCTCTCTTTTTGGATCTCAATACAATGTTCTCCCCCTCTCTTGTGGAGAACTATTTGATGTAATCTTCTTTTTGCGGTGTGTTTGTTGAGACCGATGAATTGTGGGTTTATGATCAAGTCTATCTATGAATAATATTTGAATCTTCTCTGAATTCTTTTTTGTATGATTGGTTATCTTTGCAAGTCTCTTCGAATTATCAGTTTGCTGCCTACTAGATTGATCTTTCTTGCAATGGGAGAAGTGCTTAGCTTTGGGTTCAATCTTGCAGTGTCCTTTCCCGGTGCAGTAAGCGCAGCAAGGCACGTATTGTATTGTTGCCATCGAGGATAATTAGATGGGGTTTTCTTCATATTGCATGAGTCTATCCCTCTACATCATGTCATCTTGCTTAAGGCATTACTCTGTTTTTAACTTAATACTCTAGATGCATGCTGGATAGCGGTCGATGAGTGGAGTAATAGTAGTAGATGCAGGCAGGAGTCGGTCTACTTGTCTCGGACGTGATGCCTATATACATGATCATACCTAGATATTCTCATAACTATGATCAATTATGTCAATTGCTCAACAGTAATTTGTTCACCCACCGTAGAATACTTATGCTCTCGAGAGAAGCCACGAGTGAAACCTATGGCCCCCGGGTCTATCTTTATCATATTGTTGTCCTACTACCTAGTTATTTTCTTTGCTATTTACTTTGCCTTTATTTTTTCTTTGCATCTTTATCACAAAAATACCAAAAATATTATCTTTATCATATCTATCAGATCTCACTCTCGTAAGTGGCCCTATAGGGATTGACAACCCCTATTTGCATTGGTTGCAAGGATTTATTTGTTTTGTGCAGGTACGAGGGACTCGCGCGTAGCCTCCTACTGGATTGATACCTTGGTTCACAAAAACTAAGGGAAATACTTATGCTACTTTGCTACATCATCCCTTCCTCTTCAGGGAAAACCAACGCAGTGCTCAAGAGGTAGCAGGGCGGCGAGCTGTGGAAGTGGAGGAAGGTCCTACGATCGGCGTCATTGGACAAACCGCTCTAATACCATGTAGAAATTATAGGATGGTTGGATATTTTTGTTTTGTTATTGTATTGATCTCACCCTCATATGGGGTATATATAGAATACATGAGGGGTAGAGACTCGGAGTACAAGACAAGTTATACATTGTTTAAACCTATCTGATCTCTACTCCTTATCTCTATCTTTAAACCCATATTGTATTCTAACATTCCCCCTCAGTTATAGCGGGAGTGAAGCGGACGATTGCGACTGAATTTGAAGTCTCGCTACGCCATCATCAACTACGTCTTTGATGGGTCGGCACATAGGGCGGTGACTGCGTCTCCTTCTGGTGCCTTCCTGCCTTCTCCTCTATTCCCTCCTGCAGTCACATCTGGAAGTGACGTGAACGCTAGTCGCGACGTTAACGCTGTTGACTGGATATGTAACCAATGAGTAGCTATAGATGTAGCCCTGTATGGCGATGTCAAGGTAGCCAGCCATGATGTAGCCGTGGTCGAAGTAGTCATGGTCGATGGTGTAGTCGTTGTGGATAATGAAGCCGCACAAAATCGGGGGTGCAAAAAAAGCGCTATGACAGGGCTGCAGACATGGACGATGCACCTTGCGGATGTCAGAGGGTGCCGTCGGCGATGAGTCCGCCTGTTTTGCCAAGACCGGAGGAAGCCCATCGAGCACACATCGATTTTGCCAGAACCGTGTGGCCGTGTAGGGGTTGTCACTATAGTGACGCCATGTTGATGCAGTCGTGCCGTCGTGGATGACGCGGTCGATGCCGTCGTCGTGATGCGGTCATTGCCGTCATCGAGGTCGCGTCTTGCGGAAAAGTCTGTCAGAGGACGCTAGGTGCCCATCTTGTCGACGAGGCGACGATGGTGTGTTGATGAAGATGTTGGTGAAGACGACGTTGATGAAGACCTTGGTGATGAAGTGTCGGTGATGACGTTGCAGCGGCATGTCGACAATGATGCGTCGCTAGAAGGCGTCCCTCCGCGGCAACGAACTGTCGATGTCGCGCCGTGCTGAAAAAGTATGTTGGCTCATAGCCTGGCGTAGTCATACAGGTTGATATAGTTCGGCTCGGGTCGTCGAATATTGATGCAGAACGCTCGGTGTAGATCGATGTGTCAGATTGGTGTAGATGTCGATGCAGTTGCAGCAGGTCGGCTCGGTGTAGATGTGTTCGGCTGGCTGCACCCCTCCATGTTGGAGTAGATGTGCCGCATGAACTGCTACAGATTGACGCCGCGTGCATGAGATGCTAATGCTGGACAGGTCGATGAAGCTGAAGACGCGTGGAGCCGGGTCTGGAAGAAGCTCGATGCCGATGCTATCTGGTTGGAGCTCGATCGTAGCATGCTCATATCCATCAGCACGCACTTGGTCATGCCGTGCATGTATGTGAAGCTTGATGGTGCATCTGCGTGATGAATTACTGGGAGTGACTCGTCCTGTACCTGGAACTGCTGCTGCTTACGGCGCGTGTGCGTGCGAGGCCGCCCCTGGAGGTCGTGTGGATTGATGGAGCTACAGACATGTCAAGCGGCATACTGGAGGTGTCGGCCCGGAGATCTGCGTGTGAGAGTCCGCCCTCCCGTGATCCAAACGGGAAATCTTGATCGCTATTGTGAGATCCGCGCACTCGTAATCTCATACACGATGGAAATCTCTATGGGAGCTAACCCACCCGTGAACGTGCGTGTCATTCGCTGCTGCTCGCCGGTGCGCCGTCTCCGCCTGAGAAGCCGAAGTATATTGGTGACTGCGTCCCCCACAGTCGACAACATGCCCCGTCGTCGTGTAGACCAACCAAAGCTTGATTTTCACCGGAATTTTGAGGGTAGATTTAGGGATTTTATTTTGTGGCTAAAAGGAATTGATTGAATCTAACTAAGGAATTGATCTATTGATTGTGAACTCGAAAAACTGGATCCAAAACTACGTGACCGATCTAATCTTTGATTGATCGGGTGGCGTGCCCCCGGAGAGAGGAGATTATCTCCCCGGGGGCAGCGAGCTGCGGAAGTGGTGGAAGGTCCTACGATCGGCGTCGTTAGACAAACCGCTCTAATACCATGTAGAAATTATAGGGTGGTTGGATATTTTTGTTTTGTTATTGTATTGATCTCACCCTCGTATGGGGTATATATAGAATACATAAGGGGTAGAGACTCGGAGTACAAGACAAGTTATACATTGTTTAAACCTATCCGATCTCTACTCCTTATCTCTATCTTTAAACCCATATTATATTCTAACAGCGCAGGTGGACACTTCAGAATAATGGACACTTTTTTAGAGTAAACTTCAGAATAATGGACATTGTGGTGACGTCTGGATCAATTTTTTGAATTTTGATGAATCAATAATTCCTTAAAATACTTTTGAGAAAAAGAGATGTGAGAATTAAATTGGGTTAGAAGCACACAATGAAATCTATTTATAGGTTGGATGGTGTGATCCAAATAAATAGGTAGAGTTGTAGCTCCATGAGGCCGCTGACTTCCAATTACTAGAACCCATACACATAGCGCAAGATCGACACTTATGTACAGTTCGCCTCATGTTAGATTTGTATGTGCTCAATTACCTGATTCTCTTCTATTTTACTTTTGAAATGTTGAGCATGGGAAGTGTCCAGAAAGCAGGAGCTGCTTGACCGCGTCGCTCTCCATGTGCCGGTAGTGGATACAGGCTCGGATAAGGTGCGGTGACATCTTGAGCCCTCGGGTCAATTCTCCACCAAATCCCTCTACATGGCCATCGCCCCCTCCTCCCCCCCCCCTTCGGCGGTTTGGTCCATCCGCCTGCCGCTGAAAATCTGGACTTTCATGTGGCAATGGATTCATGGACGGATCCCGTCTGGGGCGGAGGTTCGCAAACGCAATGGTCCTGGCTCCGGCCTCTGCCCGTTGTGTGGTACCCCTGAAGATTCGAATCACATCTTCTTCTCGTGTGTTTCTGCTCAATTTTGTGGAGCTGCTTTAGAGAGATGGTGGGAGGGGATTGGTGTCACACCAACTTTCCTAACCTCTTCGCCGAACTCCAGAACTCCCCCTCGCGCTCACGCCACATTAGGTGGCTTGAGATTGGGGCACTCACGTGGACTCTCTAGACGATCCGCAATAAGCTTGTGATTCAGCGCATTCCTCTTCGACGGGCTACTGACGCTCTCTTCAAACTGTTTGGTTACTTGCAGCTTTGGTGGCCGCTTAGCCGCCCACAAGATCGGGATGCCATCTCCACCTTCATCCCCGACCTTCGCTCGATGGCCGTCTGTCTGTCTTCGCTGCCTCCCCCGCCTCCTCCAGAGCCAGATTAGTCACCTGGCTTGTTCTGCGGCTACGACAGGTTCTTTTTTATTTTTTGGGCTTGTTGAGTTGTGCCCTCGGCAGAACCTTGTACTCTTTGTTGTGTGACTTGGGTGTATGCATTCTGGACTAGTCCATGTATGTGTGCTCTTAGCAGTTTGCTTTATTTATAAAACGGGGCGAAAGCCTTTTTCGGTAAAGTGTCCAGAAAGGTCACATGTGAGTGCACAAATATTTGAACTACCTATTGACCCTGGCAGGAGTCCAACTGATGGGCATATCATGAGAAGAAGTTGTCGTGGTGTGCTCACGGCATATGCCATGGGTATACTTATCGAACGTGGTTGGGGCCAGAAGACGTCGGTGGGTTCTGGAAGCGAGGTTGGGGACAAGCGGTGCAAGACACACGATGTACCCAGATTTGGCGCCCTCTGTGGGAAGTAACACCCCTAGTCCTACCGGAACTGCTATATGGATCACAAGAGGACTGCAATGGTGCTCCTGGAGCTGTTTTGGGTGGAGGAGAAAGAAGAGGCTAGCTCTCTACTTCACCATGTTGGTGTGGGTGTGTGAGAGGTCAAGGCTCCAGCCCTTCTACATGGAGGGTTACTGAGGGGTACAAGGGTAAATTTTAGAGAGGAAAGAACGAGCGTCCGTGAGCCTGTTGCTGCGAGAGGCCCCTGATACGTCTCCAACATATCTATAATTTACCTACTCAAGGACGAGCAGGAATTAAGCTTGGGGATGCTGATACGTCTCCAACGTATCTATAATTTTTGATTGTTCCATGCTATTATATTATCAACCTTGGATGTTTTATATGCATTTATATGCTATTTTATATGATTTTGGGGACTAACCTATTAACCGAGAGCCTAGTGCCAGTTTCTATTTCTTTGCCTATTTTAGGGTTTCAAAGAAAAGGAAAATCAAACGGAGTCCAATTGACCTGAAACTTCACTGAACTTATTTTTGGATCAGAAGAAGCCCAAAAGACATGGAGTCCACGTAAGGGAAGCTTTGAGGAGGCCACGAGGTAGGGGCGCCCCTCCCCTAGGGCGCGCCCTCCACCCTCGTGGGCCCCTCGTGGCTCCCTGGACGTGTCTCTTTCACCCATATATACCCACGTACCCTAAAACTATCGGGGAGCACAATAGATCGGGAGTTCCGCCACCAGAAGCCTCCGTAGCCACCGAAAGCCAATCTAGACTCGTTCTGGCACCCTGCCAGAGGGGGGAATCCCTCTCCGGTGGCTATCTTCATCATCTCGGTGCTCTCCATGACGAGGAGGGAGTAGTTCTCCCTCGGGGCTGAGGGTATGTACCAGTAGCTATGTGTTTGATCTCTCTCTCTCTCTCATGTTCTTGAGGTGATACGATCTTGATGTATCGCGAGCTTTGTTATTATATTTGGATCCTATGATGTTTCTTCCCCCCTCTACTCTCTTGTAATGAATTGAGTTTCCCCTTTTAAGTTATCTTATCGGATTGAGTCTTTAAAGATTTGAGAACACTTGATGTATGTCTTGCCGTGCGTATCTGTGGTGACAATGGGATACACGTGATTCACTTGATGTATGTTTTGGTGATCAACTTGCGGGTTCCGCCCATGAACCTATGCATAGGGGTTGGCACACGTTTTCTTCGTGATTCTCCAGTAGAAACTTTGGGGCACTCTTTGAGGTCCTATGTGTTGGTTGAATAGATGAATCTGAGATTGTGTGATGCATATCGTATAATCATACCCACGGATACTTGAGGTGACATGGGAGTATCTATGTGACACTAGGGTTTTGGTTGATTTTTGTCTTAAGGTGTTATTCTAGTACGAACTCTAGGGCTGTTTGTGACACTTATAGGAATAGCCCAACGGATTCATTGGAAAGAATAACTTTGAGGTGGTTTCGTACCCTACCATAATCTCTTCGTTCGTTGTCCACTATTAGTGACTTTGGAGTGACTCTTTGTTGCATGTTGAGGGATAGTTATATGATCCAATTATGTTATTATTGTTGAGGGAACTTTCACTAGAGAAAGTATGAACCCTAGGCCTTGTTTACTATCATTGCAATACCGTTTATGCTCACTTTTATCATTAGTTACCTTGCTGTTTTTATATTTTCAGATTACAAAAACCTTTATCTACTATCCATATTGCACTTGTATCACCATCTCTTCGCCGAACTAGTGCACCTATACAATTTACCATTGTATTGGGTGTGTTGGGGACACAAGAGACTCTTTGTTATTTGGTTGCAGGGTTGCTTGAGAGAGACCATATTCATCCTATGCCTCCTACGGATTGATAAACCTTAGGTCATCCACTTGAGGGAAATTTGCTACTGTCCTACAAACCTCTGCACTTGGAGGCCCAACAACGTCTATAAGAAGAAGGTTGTGTAGTAGACATCATGCTCTTTTTTGGCGCCGTTGCCGGGGAGGTGAGTGCTTGAAGGTATATCTTTAGATCTTGCAATCGAGTCTTTTAGTTTCATGTTTTATCACTAGTTTAGTTTATAAAAGCAAATTATAAAAAAATAGAATTGAGTTTGCCTCATACGCTTCATCTTTTTAATATCTTTCGTGAGTATGATGGGAAGGAAAATTGTGCCAAGATGTTAGAAGAAGAATGCATTAAAATGTTTGGCACTAAATCTTTGAATGATGAGCATGATTGCAATTTTGTTAGTATGAATTCCTTGAATATCCATGATGCTAATGATATGAAATCCACAATCTTAGGGATGCTATGTTTGATGAAGATATTTTTAGTCCCCCAAGTTTTGATGTGCAAATTTATTATGATGAGAGCATGCCTGCTATCTATGATGATTATTGTGATGAATTGTATGCTATAAATAATAATGATACCCATGAAACTTGTCATCATGATTTTAACTTTCAATTGGATTATGCCTCACATGATAGTTATTTTGTTAAGTTTGCTCCCACTACTATTCATGAGAAGAAATTTGCTTATGTGGAGAGTAATAAAAATTCTATGCTTGTAGATCATGAAAAGAATGCCTTAGGTGCTGGTTATATTGTTGAATTCTTTCATGATGCTACTAAAAATTATTATGAGGGATGAACATATGCTTGTAGGAATTGCAATAATATCAAGTTTCCTCTCTATGTGCTTAAAGTTTTGAAGTTATGCTTGTTTTACCTTCCTATGCAAATTGATTCTTGTACCTACAAGTTGTTTGCTCACAAAATCTCTATGCATAGGAAGTGGGTTAGACTTAAATGTTCTAGTAATATTCTTCATGATGCTCTTTTTATGTTTTAATTCTTATCTTTTATGTGAGCATCATTGAAATCATCATGCCTAGCTAGGGGCGTTAAGCGATAGTGCTTGTTGCGAGGCAACCCAACTTTATTTTTGTTCCTTGCTTTTTGTTCATGTTTAGTAATAAATAATTCATCTAGCCTCTGTTTAGATGTGGTTTTATGCTTTTAATTAGTGTTTGTGCCAAGTAGAACCTTTGGGAAGACTTGGGGAAAGTCTTTGCGATCATGCTGTAAAAAACAGAAACTTTAGCGCTCACGAGAATTGCTGCCATTTTTTTATTGGAGAGTGATATTTAGTTAATTATTTTTGCAGATGATTAATAGATAAATTCCTCACGTCCAGCAATTTATTTGAGAATTTTATGAGTTGCAGAAGTTTGCGTTAGTTACAAATTACTACAGACTGTTCTGTTTTTGACAGATTCTGTTTTGCGTGTGTTGTTTGCTTATTTTGATGAATCTATGGCTAGTAAAATAGTTTATAAACCATGGAGAAGTTGGAATAGAGTAGGTTTAACACCAATATAAATAAAGAATGATTTCATTACAGTACCTTGAAGAGGTTTTTTGTTTTCTTTCGCTAACGGAGCTCACGAGTTTTCTACTTTAAGTTTTGCGTTGTGAAGTTTTCAAGTTTTGGGTAAAGATTCGATGGACTATGGAATAAGGAGTGGCAAGAGCCTAAGCTTGGGGATTCCCAAGGCACCCCAAGGAAATATTCAAGGACAACCAAGAGCCTAAGCTTGGGGATGCCCTGGAAGGCATCCCCTCTTTCGTCTTCGTTCATCGGTAACTGTTGGGGATATTACTACTGGGCGTAAACCGGCTTATCTGGGCCGGGTTAACTTCGTCAGTAGTTAAGTATGTTAAAGCCCAAGAAGACAAAGGAGGGCTCAAGGCCCATGGTCGGTTCAAAGCCTGTAGCCGTAAACCGGCGTTAGTAGTTAACTTGTATTGTAAGTTAGGAATAAGTAGAGACCAAACCGGACACATTTATGAGCCGGTATTGGGACTCCAAAAGCCGACGGG
This sequence comes from Triticum dicoccoides, assembly GCF_002162155.2. Taxonomy (NCBI): domain Eukaryota; kingdom Viridiplantae; phylum Streptophyta; class Magnoliopsida; order Poales; family Poaceae; genus Triticum; species Triticum dicoccoides. The sequence goes on along the minus strand of NC_041390.1, from coordinate 59,476,260 downwards.
AGTCACCCGTGTATATAAGGGGATGACCCGGCGGCGGTTCAAGGAGGACAGACAACAACTCGAGACATAGGCGAGGCTTGTTTGCTCCCTAGTCGTCGAAACCCCCATCAATTCCATCATAACTAGACGTAGGCTTTTACCTTCATCGAAGGGGCCGAACTAGTATAAACTCTCTTGCGTCCCTGTGTCCGCTTTAACCCCTTCAAGCTAACCCGTCGCGATGGCTCCACAACTAAGTCCTTTCTCTAGGACATCTGTCGTGACAAAACCACGACAGTTGGCGCCCACCGTGGGGCTATCGCACGATGGTTTCAAGTTCTTGGAGGGCCGCTTTGAAGGACTCGAGGGCTACGCCGTAGGCCAGATGACTAAGAGTTGTTGCGGCAAGCTCTACATCAACGACGCAGGCTGGGGCCCCGAGGCCGGCTCAATTGAGTACGGGTACCGGGTCCCCTTTGGTGGCATTCACGTTTTCATTGGCAAGATCGGTGAACCGGGCCCCGAGCTGGACATCTGCACCGACCTCGTCGAGACGTCTCAGCGTCCGCGATCCGCCCGGGTTAAACCGGCCATGAAGCGTGCCTTCATGGGAGTCATCCATGGAGGAAGTTCTGAGGATGGATCGGAATCTCGCGCCGATATCGTCGTTTGTTCTGATGACGAGTCATCGACCGGAGAAACCGTATCTCTTTATCAGCTACAAGACGGCCGGATTGGGGGCTGTTCCGATGGCGACAGTATTCCGGACCCCTCTGATCTGCCCAACCGGGTTGGAATATTCATGACTGGCACACAAGCAGCGCTTCATTCTTCGACCGCTGCGGCAACGACCTCCGGTTCAGCAGTGGCAATGGCTGCCGGGGCAGGAGGCCCTGTGCGCCCGCCGGCTCAAGTTCTATCAAAGCTATTTGATGCATTGGTTGTGCTTATGACGGAGGCTAATCCGGCGGATCAAGGCGTTCACAACACCGAGATTGCAAAAGTGAAGGAACAGATCACCCAGGCCAAGGCAGATCTGGCAGCCGAGGACACCAGGATGGCCATGGAGCGGGCCGCTTTAGACGCACAAGCCTACAGGCTCATGTTAGACCAGAGTGCATCGCGGGAAGTCATGAGGAGGAAGTACCGATCCCGTTTGCCTCCGGTTTTTGAGGCCAGAGACCTTTTCAACACTCCAGGAGTATGAACCGGCAATCCGATGGAGGGAAACCGGGCTGAAGCTCCCGGGGCCGGCGCACCGGTTCAGCCTCGTCAGATGGACCCGCCTCATCAAAACACCGTTATACCTCAAGCTGTTTTAACACCTCCGGGTCACTACTCCAACCCGATGGACAATCTCGTTGCCGCTGCTGCACGGCCAGAGGCCATTCCAATTGAAGTTGATTCGCCGCAGGCAGTAGAGACGCGACGGGTCAAGGAGCTTCTGAGGGCAGCCTTGGTCCAACAGGAAGCATACTCGTACAGCCGCGACCGGATCCACTCGACCCCCCGTCCAAGCCGGAGCTATAGCAGACATATGGATGAACCGGCAGTGTCGAGTAACGAACGACGTGGAGCACCCGTGGCAACAACCCGGCGGGTGGTGCTGATGACGCTCAGGAAGTGGTGAACCGGGCCCGAGCGCGCAGGGAGGCCGAGTTAGCCGCACAGCATCAGGCTCGGCAGCTCACACCGGTTCGTCCAACCATCTCGATCGAACCTGGTGTTACTTCTAATTCTTTGGGGGTGCCTTGCCTTATCCCCTCTTTACGCAATGTGCGCCTGCCCAAGGATTTCAAGGGCCCGCGCAAGGTACCAAATTACACGGCGAATCAGCCTCCGGAGACATGGGTGGAGAGCTATGAGATGGCCATGGAGATGCTTGATGTGGATGATGCGGCGTGTGCGAAATACTTAACCATGATGCTTGAAGGAATGGCCCGTACTTGGTTAAAAAGCTTGCCGGCTAATTCTATCAGTTCATGGGCCCAATTACGAGCCCGGTTTATTAGCAATTTCAAGGATACATGTAAACAGCCTATGTCGATAGTGGACTTAGCTGCATGCGTCCAGGAGGAAGGAGAGTCAACAACTCATTGGGTGCGCCGGGTTTCACAAGTGTTGCACTCATCAGACCGCATCAACGCTGACACCGCAGTATTAACCCTAGAAGGCAACTGCCGGTTTGGGCCCCTGAAGCTGAAGTTGGGACGGATGAAGCATCATTGCACTGACATGGGGACCCTCATGGCCGCTTTGGTGAAATATGCTGATTCTGATAGTACCAAGGATCCCGAATCTGATGATGACAAGATAGGGAAGGGAAAGAGGAACAACAACTCCAAGGGTCAGCAGCATCACTGGGCAGGCAATGGTGGTGGAGGCAAGCGTAAAGCGGATGGTAACATGGACTTTGTGGCTAATACTAACGCACAGGACAATGGCCAGCGACGCAGGGGTAAACCGAAAAATCGTAATGGGGCACCCAATCCTAACCCAGAACGCCTAAACTATCTGCTAAGCCAGCCCTGTCCAAGACATGGGACGAAGGAGTCGCCAGCAAAACACCTTTGGAAGGATTGCTTTATTATGCAGGAGTTCAAGAATTCTAATAATTTCCGGTATGATCACGAATCTGGCGATGGCTCAGGATCCGGGTCGGGTTACGGTGGAGGAAGTTCCGGTTCAGGATTTAATGGTAATCCGGGCGGACATAATGGTCAAAATAGTCAGAGCAACCAGGGTGGTTACAACCAACAACAGCAACAGTCAGGTTACCAGAGCAACCCAAAGCAGTTGAGTAGTGGGCAGTACCATGTTTTCACCACTAGCTTGGACAAGCAAGACCGGAAGGTTCAGAGGCGGACGGTCAACTCTGTTGAACCGGCCATACCCCGTTATCTATGTTGGTCTAAACAGCCAATCATATGGAGTAGAGAGGATCACCCACCCCAGGTCGATAATCCGGGTCAGTTGGCTCTGGTGGTGGCGCCTCAGGTGGGAGGTTATAAGTTCACCAAGGTGCTCATGGATGGAGGTAGCAGCATTAATATCTTGTACTATGAGACCTTCCGTTGTATGGGACTGACAGATAAAAATCTTAAACCGTCTAATACAGTGTTCCACGGTGTAGTACCTGGCAGATCAGCATATCCTGTTGGCAAGATAGCTCTAGAAGTGGCCTTTGGGGATGATCATGATTCCAGGTCGGAGACATTGATGTTTGAAGTGGTGAAAATCCAAAGTCCATATCACGCCCTATTTGGGCGACCAGCCTATGCCAAGTTTATGGCACGGCCCTGTTATGTGTATTTGCAGCTCAAGATGCCGGGTCACAAGGGGACAATAACGATTCACGGAAGTCGCAAAATTGCTTTGGAGTGCGAGGAAGGTGATGCGGCCTATGCAGAGTCGGTTTGTGCCACCGAGGAGCTGAAGTATTATAAGGACAATGTTGATCCGGCAGACATGACTCCATTAAAGAAGCCAACTACGGAGCATGATCCGGCCCTGAAGTTCAAATCGGCAGCAGAAACTAAGCTTGTTGACTTTGTACCTGGTGATTCGTCCAAGCAGTTCAGCATCAGTGCTAATTTGGATCCGAAATAGGAAAGCGCGCTCATCGAGTTCATCCGTGAGAATCGGGACATTTTTGCATGGAAGTCCTCTGACATGCCAGGTGTACCGAGGCAACTCGCTGAGCACACCCTTAATGTGGATCCTAAATACAAACCGGTGAAACAGTTCCTCCGCCGGTTTAACGAAGAAAGACGCAAGGCAATTGGAGAAGAGGTAGCCAGGCTCTTAGCAGCTGGTTTTATTGTTGAGGTTTTTCACCCTGAGTGGCTTGCCAATCCGGTGCTGGTCCTTAAGAAAAACGGTACCTGGCGCATGTGTGTGGATTACACAGATCTTAATAAATCTTGTCCAGCAGATCCTTTTGCCCTCCCCCGTATTGATCAAATTATTGATGCTACGGCGGGTTGTGAGCGTTTAAGTTTTTTGGATGCATATTCTGGCTATCATCAGATCAAAATGGCAGTTAAGGACCAGGAGAAAACGGCATTCATAACTCCCTTTGGAGCCTTCTGTTATGTGTCTATGACCTTTAGGCTCAAGAGTGCCCAGGCAACTTATCAACGTTGTGTGCAAAATTGTCTACATAAAAAGATTGGCCGTAATGTACACGCCTACGTGGATGATATCGTGGTTAAATCCAGGGATAAGGAGACTCTGATTGGTGATTTAAAGGAAACTTTTGATAACCTGAGGACATACAAGATGATGCTTAATCCGAACAAATGCGTCTTTGGTGTACCGGCGGGCAAGTTATTAGGCTTCTTGGTGTCCAATAGGGGAATTGAGGCTAATCCGGAGAAGATCACAGCCATCACCTCCCTCGCTAAACCGAAGTGTATCAATGATGTTCAGCGCCTGGCAGGCCGGATTGCCGCGCTAAGCCGGTTTATCAGTCCCCTTGGTGAGAAGGCAATCCCTTTGTATCAGATGTTGAAAAAGACGGATCAGTTTGTCTGGAGTTCTGCTGCTGATGAAGCATTTGAGGACTTAAAGCGGCAATTGGCCAATCAACCTGTGCTCGCCGCTCCCATTGACAAGGAGCCGTTACTGCTATATGTTGCTACTAATGCTCGGGCGGTCAGCGTGGCTATTGTGGTGGAGCGAAAGGAGGAAGGTAAGGAGCATCAGGTTCAATGTCCGGTCTATTATATCAGCAAGGTGCTCATTGAGTCCAAGCAAAGGTATCCGCATTGGCAGAAGCTGGTGTATGGAGTCTTTACGGCAAGCCAGAAGCTTAAACAATACTTCCAAGGGCATCCAATTACGGTGGTCAGTTCTGCTCCTTTGGGAGATATCATCCAGAACCGGGAAGCAACTGGTCGGATTGCCAAGTGGGCTATAGAGCTTGGGCCGCACGATTTGAAGTATGTGCCTCGGACGGCGATTAAGTCTCAAGCACTGGTTGATTTTATCAATGATTGGACGGAAATGCAAGCACCTGAAGAAAAGTCGGATCACACATATTGGACCATCCATTTTGACGGATCCAAGCAATTGGAAGGTTCGGGGGCTGGAATCGTATTAACTTCCCCACGAGGTGACAAGTTTTGTTATGTTCTCCACTTAATGTTCCCTTGTACTAACAATGCAGCTAAGTATGAAGCCTTGCTCCATGGTCTCTGGATGGCTAAGGAGATGAATCTAGGTCGAGTTAAGTGCTTCGGTGACTCAGACCTCGTGGCTCAGCAAGTGTCTGGCACTTGGGACTCCAAGGATCCACTCATGGCAGCATATCGCCGTGAGATGGATATTGTTGCAGGTCATTTCAAATGCTATCAGGTGGACCACGTGGACCGGTGGAAAAATGAAGCGGCAGACGCTTTAAGCCGGCTGGGCTCTCAGCGCAAACCGGTTCCGCCCAATGTTTTTCTGGATGTGCTGCACAACCCATCGGTCAAGATCCCTGGTGAAGCGGATTTGGCTATTCCTGATCCGGAAGCTCAATTGGTAGCAGCTCTTCATGTTATTCCGGATTGGACGCTTCCCTACTTGGCGTACAAGAACCGGGGAGAGTTACCAGAGGATGAGACTCTGGCCAAACAGATAATCCGGCGATCCAAGTCCATGACTATTATCAACGGCGAGTTGCATCATTGCAGTGTATCAGGGGCATTTCAACGCTGTGTGTCTCCTGAAGAAGGCCGTCAAATTTTGCATGAGATCCACGCAGGGGATTGTGGTCACCACGCCGGTTCAAAATCTCTAGTGGCTAAAGCGTTTAGCCATGGTTTCTATTGGTTAACTGCTCATGCTGATGCAGAGGAGCTGGTCAGATGATGTGATGGTCGCCAAAAGTTCTCAAGACGTGCTCATGTACCAGCTCAAGAATTGAGAATGATTCCAATTACTTGGTCGTTTGCGACTTGGGGGCTGGATATGGTTGGGCCTTTCAAAAGGTCCAAAGATAAGAAGACCCACCTCCTGGTGCCGGTTGACAAGTTTACAAAGTGGGTGGAGGCAGAACCTGTTAGCAAGTGTGATGCGGCCACGGCGGTTCAGTTCATTAAAAAAAGTGATTTTCCGGTTTGGCTTTCCACACAGTATCATCACAGATAATGGTACCAATTTGTCCAAAGGTGCCATGAAGGAGTTCTGTGAACGAGAGCACATCCGGCTCGATGTTTCATCAGTGGCACACCCACAGTCCAATGGTCAAGCAGAAAGAGCTAATCAAGAGATCTTGAGAGGCATCAAGCCCCGGCTCATGGTTCCTTTGCAGAGAACGCCGGGTTGTTGGGTAGAAGAATTACCATCTGTGTTGTGGAGCATCAATACAACACCCAACAGGTCAATAGGATACACACCGTTCTTCATGGTTTATGGAGCGGAGGCGGTTCTCCCCAGTGATATCCGTCATGATTCACCTTGTGTGACAGCCTATATTGAAGCGGACAACGAAACAGCACGGCAAGATGCTTTGGACCGGTTGGATGAAGAGCGTGACATAGCAGCTGCCCGATCGGCGATTTACCAACAGGATCTTCGTCGTTATCATAGTCGCCGAGTCAAAACCAGAACCTTCCAGAAAGGAGATTTGGTGCTTCGGCTCATTCAAGATCAGACTGATATGCATAAGTTATCCCCACCTTGGGAAGGGCCTTTCGTGGTCAGCAAGAATCTGCACAATGGGTCATACTATCTGATCGATATTCGAGAACATAAGGACTCACGTACATCAGAGGAGGAGACCAACAGGCCATGGAACATAGCTCATCTTTGGCCTTATTATACCTGAGCCATTGGTTCTACTTATGTACATATTACAACGATGTATATATTAACTATAATAAACCGGAACCTCAGCTAAAGTGGGGTATCTGTTCTTTTACATCATGTGTGGTTACACGGAGTTGTTCTAAAGCAGCTTCCGGTTTACCCCTTGAGTTTGCTTTTCTAAAAGCATCATGTTATATCACTTGGAGGATTGGTCGTGTCCGAACCAATACCATACCTCTTGATAGGCGAGAGCCACCAGATCACTTGGGGACTTGGTCACGTCTGAACCACTCATGCCTCTTGATCGGCCTAAGGCCACAGAATCACTTGGGGGCTTGGTCGAACCCGAACCATCGCCATGCCACTTGGTCGGCATAACTGCCACGGTTTCATTTGGGGACCTGGCTGACTAGAACCATAGTTACACCTAACGGGAGCTTGGTCGTGTTCGGCCATTGTAACGCCATTTGATCAGCTCAAATAAATCTTTTTTGCAAACGGTTTTCTCATTGCTTTTTGCTTCGCATTTTTCTTTACCAGATTCTTTTTTCTTTTTTATTGCGTTCTTTTTAAAACCGACAAAGTTTTCAACCAATCCATTGACGAACACAGTTCACGTCAATCCGGAGACTATTTGCCCGGTTTGATCCTTGTTGTTAACATCCTCTTATGGAGTAACACGATATTTATTATAACCCGGCATGGTTTACATGGTAAACCAGAGTCATATATATACAGGAGTTGTTATCTCCTCAATAGTGTGGGTTTGCAAAACTCCGCTTCAATATTGGCCAAGCCAACTTCACGTTCAACGATGGCAGGTATTATGTATCTCAAAATTTTGATCATATACTTCAAACTTTATTTTGGATGTTTTGATTTCATATATGCAGACATCATATTCCGCCTGACGGTACAACCGTGGTGGCACTTGACGAATTTCTCATTTCAGAAAGTGCTTTGGAAAGTTCATCACCACAGAAGAACAAATTATGCACGAAGGCATATCAACATCAAAAGTATCAGCTAGCCTATTACAAGGCAACATGGTACCCATAATAATATAATTGTTTTTCGCAAAGGAGAGGCGGTTTTAAAACCGGCTTCCGGTTCAAGCTTGGTCACCATCCTGGCCTGATGGTTGTGGGTCATCCTGCGCCGCTTCAGCCTCCGTTTCTCTACCCAGTGGCTGGAAATCCACAGTTGTCCAGTCGATTCCCATTAATGCTTGAAAAATAGCTTCATCATGGATCAGCAATGACGGGTCAATATCGGGAGCGTAAGTATGCTTACGGATTGGAGGGATCAGATTTTTCGATTCATGGATTGGTGCAGCTATTCGCTTGTTCTGACTGTCATATTGGGCTTGATAATGAGACAAGTCTGCTTCTTCAGCCAATTGACAAGCTAGCGGATGTACCTCCCGGTTTATTGCTCGCAGATTCGCTTCATCAAATTCTGACCCGTCTTCCTTCAAGCTGGGATAGCCCTGAGCCGCTTCAATAGGATCAAAATCCGGCACCCAGGCTTTTACCCGGATTAAGGCATTGATTGCACCGGTTTCAGCAGCAGATTTCTTCAGCTCTTCAACCCAGGCAGGAAGCACCGACAGTTTCATCAGAGTATCTTGAATCAAAGTGGGTGCCGGTTTGTTATGAGATGCCATACAGATGATCCGCTGGGCACCAGTATACAATTGTTCAACCAATGTATAGGCGGCTTTCAGTTTCTTCCGCACATCTGACCCCAAGTGACCAATGTGTGTCCCTGAAATACCATAAAGGGTTAATAAACCGGCGACTCTGTAAGAAGGCAGAGCCAATTCAGAAGGCAAACTGGCTTACCAAAGATAGCAGTAGTCATGGCATGCACGTGCCGCTTTATGCCGGTCAGTTCATCCGCCACTGGTTTTAGTGCAGCCTCGGCATCCTCTGCTCGTCTGATCAAAGCGGACTTTTCAGTGGCCCAATCCGCCCGCTTCTTCTTGAAGCTCTCCTTAAGCTGTTCCATGGCGCTTAAAGCACTGGCCAATTCCTCTTTTGCTTTGGAGGTTTCAGCCTGTTGGGTTTTCAGGTTTTCTTGGAGATCGGTGACTTGGTTTTCTTTCGTCTTCAGCTCCGCCTGCATGCATACAGATATATGCTTCAACAAATCGGTATAAGGATTCAAGTACCAACCACATAACAAGCTATGCACTTAGCACTTGGGGATAATGCATATTCGATCTTCATCTTTCAATTGCTTGCAAAGTCCCAAGATCAATACAAGTATTCAACTTGGCACTTGGGGGCTAATGGCTATTTGCTCGTATGTATATTCTGATGCGGCAATCTCAATTACTTAAAGTACCGGTTTAACTACGCTAAGTTGAACCGGCCCTTGGGGGCTACATCGGCAAAAGTTCAAAGTATTAAGATTTATGTTAGTAAGTCCCGGTTTGAAAGAAGATTACAAACCGGCCCTTGGGGGCTAAGGAGAGTCAGTAAATATTGAAGCATACAAGCAAGAAAGAGCGTATGGAAGTTACCTCGTATTTATCCTTCATCATATTAATCAGACTGGCTTCATAGTCACGGCTGGCATACATCCGGTTCAGGTAGCCGGAATGGATATCTTGGGCGTTCAGAGCAGCGTAAGTTGCCAGATCAACATTCCACTTGCCTTTACCAAAGGCAGCAAATTCTTCCTTGGCAGAATGTTTGGACAAAGCAACAGGATTGCTTGGCTCGGTATGGCCAGTGCCAGTAATGACAACCTCATCCTCCTGAGTATCGCCGGTTTGCACTGGGGCTCTTGGCTTGTCAGTAGGTTTTGCTGGACCTGTGGGCTGATTGACAGGACTTCAGGCATCAGTAGGTCTCTCTTCAGCAATAAGATCGTCGTCTTGCTGCGGTGGATCGTTGGGTATATCCTCAGGAATAGCCGCTTCAAGATCGGGTGTCTTGCCTGGCTCAAGAACGGCATCTTCTTCGGCCGCTTTGTCCAGGCAGGCCTTCTTGCTTGGCCTATGTTTGGCCCTGGAAAGAATAACAAAATCAAATACAGCATATGTTCTAAGGCAATGTGCTGTAAGCATCATAATAAGTATAGCTTACCCAAGCACCGTTTTGAGCGGTGGCAGCTGAGTAGCCGATGACTCGCCGGAGGATGAGTGGGAAGTAACCCGGTAATCGGAGTCAGATGGATTAAGAGGTTGGCGAAAGCAGCCCACTTTAGGACAATCACTAACAAGCAAATTAGAGACCTCTGAACGGCGTTTCTGAATCGGACTGTTCGGTAAACCGGCAGAGGTAACTACCTGGCCGCTGTGCCGGGTTGTGCGACGAGCTTCATGCTGTTGGGTCTTCATAAGAAATTTGGGATCCAAATAAGCAAGAGGATGAGAAAATTTAACTTTCTGGTTTGCCTGACGGATTTTTAGCGAAGGCAAAGGTTCTGAATCGGAAGAGAGAATAATTACCTCTGCAGCATCAGCGTGGTTGGCTTCGGCATTATTCTGACAAATATCATCATCAATAAGACGCATGAAAAATAAGCCAAGTGAGTCAAGATCTACCTCAAGGTACAGATTATCCACATCATCATCAGGGGCCGGATTAGAAGATGCAGTAGTTCTTTTCCTGTGGGCAGTCTTCTTTACAGCTTTAGTCTTTTGCCGGGTTGCTCTTTCCGGTTTCTCCTGCGGCAATTTCTTGCTCCAAAACAGATCATTGCCCTGATTACATAGACACTGATATTAAACGATGACCAGATATATCAATAATAGATTCGACAAAAGGAAAAATCAAGGTCTTACAGCTGGCGGTTTGTTGGTGGCACAGAAGGGAAGCAGGCCGTTTTTAGCACAGATATGTTCCGGTTCAGTCCGCATCTTATTCACAGCTTCTGTGATTTCTTCATCGGTGAGCTGGATTCTGGAATGTCGCAGTGGGTCATCAACACTGCCGGTATATTCACACATCAAACCGGAGCGCTGACTAAGGGGCAGTATGCTCCATGATATCCAACAGCGAGCGAGATCAACCCTTGTTAAACCGTTGGCCATAAAGGCTCTAAGCTTCGACAGTTGAGGAGCATATTTGCTTCTCTCCTGGGCAGTCAATCTTTGCGGAAAAGGGTGTGTATTGCTGAGCCGCTCCGGACGAAAGCCGGGCAAGGGATTCTCACCAGCAGGGGAGGTATCTTTGCAGTAGAACCATGTCTGATTCCACTCTTTGGGGTGGATGTGCAGTTTGGCATGAGGGTATGTGACCTCTTTCCTTTTCTGGATCGCCACGCCACCCAACTCCGTATTGGAGCCGTCGGTAAACTCAGTACGGCGGTTTAGATGGAAAAGGTCTCGGAACAATTCCACTGTGGGCTCCTCTTGAAAGAACGCTTCACAGAGCACTTGGAAGTGACACATATTTGTAACAGAATTGGGGCCAGTATCTTGTGGATGGAGTTGGAAATCGGCCAAAACAACTCGGTAAAATTTAGAACCGGGTGGTTTAAAGCCCAGAGCTAAGTGATCTACAAAAACAACAACTTCTCCTTCTTGAGGAGTGGGAGGGCATTCTTTGCCAGGAGCCCTCCAATGAATGGTATCTTTGCTGCCTAAAGCGCCGATCAAGACTAGATCGTCCAGCTAAGCCTCTGTGACGCGAGAAGGAACCCAATTGCATTCATATACTTGCTTGGCCATGATGGAATCTACAAGGTAGAAGATCTTGGTTCAAAAATACATTTGATCAAGGTATATTGGTATGTGCAATGTTAAACCGGAGACAGATCTATCTGAACCGGAGTTTTATGAAGCAACAACATCTGGCGGTTCAACAAGGGGACTAATGGTATAAACCGGTTTGGCAATTTTTTCTTACAAGGTTAAACCGTCGGGTTTAAACATTGAAGCAGAGGAGTAAGTTTACAGAAACAGATTTCGTAAGATTTCTCTACAGCGATGGATCTGAAGCAAGTTCAGAAAAAAGATAAATATTCAGAGGTCCAAAAGGAGCAGTACCGAATCAATGAATAAGACGTACATACAGATCTATGGTTTTGACATGTGCAAGTGAAGGCGAAGGGTAAACAGCTACCATTGCACAGAATAAAGATTTGCGGAGCCATCTAAAGATCTATCGTATGAGCAAGAGGCAGACGATGAACACTGAAGAACTGCGAAACCCTAGGTCAGATCTGCAGGGGAAAGGATGGAAGATTTACCAGAGCTGCGGAAGATGCGGAAGGTTGCCGCGATGCTCTGGTGCGCTCAGGTTGATGCAGCGGCCAAGGTTGAGGCTGAGGTCGACGGCGGCGGCGGAGCTCCGAGGCTGGCGACGCGAGGAAGACGAAGAAGGCACGGAAGGAGAAAAGAAATGACCCTTCGGTCCTATTTATAAGGCGAAAGAACATGTGTCAGGCGCGACAATCAAGGGGCCACGAAACGGAGCTGTCGCCTCGATTTCCGCCGATCTATTAAACAAAGAAGCATAATGGATAGCTTCGTTATGACAGGTGACGTCACTCCAGTTTACAGCAATCAGAGAAGATGACATCATGGTGGTTTACCAATTTATGAGAAGATGTTGAAGATGAAGCTTTTGTTAAAGGATTGACATGAACCCGTTCAAATCAATCTGGGGCCTAATGTTGGGGATATTACTACTGGGCGTAAACCGGCCTATCTGGGCCGGGTTAACTTCGTCAGTAGTTAAGTATGTTAAAGCCCAAGAAGACAGAGGGCTCAAGGCCCATGGTCGGTTCAAAGCCTGTAGCCGTAAACCGGCGTTAGTAGTTAACTTGTATTGTAAGTTAGGAATAAGTAGAGACCAAACCGGACACATTTATGAGCCGGTATTGGGACTCCGTAAGCCGACGGGAGTCACCCATGTATATAAGGGGACGACCCGGCGGCGGTTCAAGGAGGACAGACAACAACTCAAGACATAGGCGAGGCTTGTTTGCTCCCTAGTCGTCGAAACCCCCATCAATTCCATCACAACTAGACGTGGGCTTTTACCTTCATCGAAGGGGCTGAACTAGTATAAACTCTCTTGCGTCCCTGTGTCCGCTTTAACCCCTTCAAGCTAACCCGTCGCGATGGCTCCATGACTAAGTCCTTTCTCTAGGACATCTGTCGTGACAAAACCACAACAGTAACTTTACTTGGAGCTATATTTTTATTCGCCACATGATATGTGTTTTGCTTGGAGCATCATTTTATTTTCTTTTGTTTTGCTTGTTGTTTGAATAAAATACCAAGATCTGAAATTATTAAATGTTAGAGAGTGTTCACATAGCTGCATAATTATTCGACTACTCATTGATCTTCACTTATATCTTTCGGAGTAGTTTGTTGTTGCTCTAGTGCTTCACTTATATCTTTTTAGAGCATGGTGGTAGTTTTATTTTGAAGAAATAGATGAACTCTCATGCTTCACTTATATTATTTTGAGAGTCCTAAACAGCATGGTAATTTGCTTTGGTTATGAAACTAGTCCTAATATGATGGGCATCCAAGAGGGATATAATAAAAACTTTCATATAAAGTGCATTGGATACTATGAGAAGTTTGATACTTGATGATTGTTTTGAGATATGAGGATGGTAATATTAGAGTCATGCTAGTTGAGTAGTTGTGAATTTGAGAAATACTTGTGTTAAAGTTTGTGATACTCGTAGCATGCATGTATGGTGAACTGTTATGTGATGAAGTTGGAGCATGATTTATTTATTGATTTTCTTCCTTATGAGTGGCGATCGGGGACGAGCGATGGTCTTTTCCTACCAATCTATCCCCCTAGGAGCATGCGTGTAGTACTTTGTTTTGATAACTAATAGATTTTTGCAATAAGTATGTGAGTTCTTTATGACTAATGTTGAGTCCATGGATTATACGCACTCTCACCCTTCCACCATTGCTAGCCTCTCTAATACCGCGCACCTTTCGCCGGTACCATGAACCCACCATATATCTTCCTCAAAACAGCCACCATACCTGCCTATTATGGCATTTCCATAGCCATTCTGAGATATATTGCCATGAGAACTTTCCACCGTTCCATTATTATGACACGCTTCACCATTGTCATATTGCTTTGCATGATCATGTAGTTGACATCGTATTTGTGGCAAAGCCACCGTTCATAATTCTTCCATACATGTCACTCTTGAATCATTGCACATCCCGGTACACCGCCGGAGGCATTCATATAGAGTCGTATCTTGTTCTAAGTATCGAGTTGTAATTCATGAGTTGTAAGTAAATAAAACTGTGATGATCATCATTATTAGAGCATTGTCCCAGTGAGGAAAGGATGATGGAGACTATGATTCCCCACAAGTCAGGATGAGACTCCGGACTAAAAAAATAAAAAGAGGCCAAAAAAGAGAAAAGGCCCAAATAAAAAAAATAAAAAATAAAAAAATGAGAGAAAAAGAGAGGGGGGGCAATGCTACTATCCTTTTACCACACTTTTGCTTCAAAGTAGCACCCTGATCTTCATGATAGAGAGTCTCCTATGTTGTCACTTTCATATACTAGTGGGAATCTTTCATTATAGAACTTGGCTTGTATATTCCAATGATGGGCTTCCTCAAAATGCCATAGGTCTTCGTGAGCAAGCGAGTTGGATGCACAGCCACTTAGTTTCTTTTGTTGAGCTTTCATACACTTATAGCTCTAGTGCATCCGTTGCATGGCAATCCCTACTCACTCACATTGATATCTATTGATGGGCATCTCCATAGCCCGTTGATACGCCTAGTTGATGTGAGACTATCTTCTCCTTTTTGTCTTCTCCACAACCACCATTCTATTCCACCTATAGTTCTATGTCCATGGCTCATGCCCATGTATTGTGTCAAGATTGAAAAAGTTTGAGAACATCAAAAGTATGAAACAATTGCTTGGCTTGTCATCGGGGTTGTGCATGATTTAAATATGTTGTGTGGTGAAGATGGAGCATAGCGAGACTATATGATTTTGTAGGGATAGCTTTCTTTGGCCATGTTATTTTGAGAAGACATGATTGCTTAGTTAGTATGCTTGAAGTATTATTGTTTTCATGTCAATATTAAACTTTTGTCTTGAATCTTATGGATCTGAATGTTCTTGCCACAACAAAGAGAAATACATGATGAATATGTTAGGTAGCATTCCACATCAAAAATTCTGTTTTTATCATTTACCAACTCGAGGACGAGCAGGAATTAAGCTTGCAGATGCTGATACGTCTCCAATGTATCTATAATTTTTGATTGTTCCATGCTATTATATTATCAACCTTGGATGTTTTATATGCATTTATATGCTATTTTATATGATTTCTGGGACTAACCTATTAACCCAGAGCCCAGTGCTAGTTTCTGTTTTTTGCCTATTTTAGGGTTTCGAAGAAAAGGAAAATCAAATGGAGTCCAATTGACCTAAAACTTCACGGAACTTATTTTTGGATCAGAAGAAGCCCAGAAGACTTGGATTCCACATAAGGGAAGCTTCGAGGAGGCCACGAGGTAGGGG
>NC_041390.1:59446321-59460749 GCF_002162155.2 Triticum dicoccoides | reverse complement strand
GGCTCCCCGGACGTATCTCTTTCACCCATATATACCCACGTACCCTAAAACTATCGGGGAGCACAATAGATCGGGAGTTTCGCCGCCAGAAGCCTTCGTAGCCACCGAAAGCCAATCTAGACCCGTTCCGGCACCCTGCCGTGGGGGGAATCCCTCTCTGGTGGCTATCTTCATCATCCCGGTGCTCTCTATGATGAGGAGGGAGTAGTTCTCCCTCGGGGCTGAGGGTTTGTACCAGTAGCTATGTGTTTGATCTCTCTCTCTCTCTCTCTCGTGTTCTTGAGGTGATACGATCTTGATGTATCACGAGCTTTGTTATTATATTTGGATCCTATGATGTTTCTTCCCCCCTCTACTCTCTTGTAATGGATTGAGTTTCCCCTTTTAAGTTATCTTATCGGATTGAGTCTTTAAAGATTTGAGAACACTTGATGTATGTCTTGCCGTGCGTATCTGTGGTGACAATGGGATACCACTTGATTCACTTGATGTATGTTTTGGTGATCAACTTGCGGGTTCCGCCCATGAACCTATGCATAGGGGTTGGCACACGTTTTTGTCGTGATGCTCCGGTAGAAACTTTGGGGCACTCTTTGAGGTCCTATGTGTTGGTTGAATAGATGAATCTGAGATCGTGTGATGCATATCGTATAATCATACCCACGGATACTTGAGGTGACATTGGAGTATCTAGGTGACATTAGGGTTTTGGTTGATTTGTGTCTTAAGGTGTTATTCTAGTACGAACTCTAGGGCTGTTTGTGACACTTATAGGAATAGCCCAACAGATTGATTGGAAAGAATAACTTTGAGGTGGTTTCGTACCCTACCATAATCTCTTCGTTCGTTCTCCGCTATTAGTGACTTTGGAGTGACTCTTTATTGCATGTTGAGGGATAGTTATATGATCCAATTATGTTATTATTGTTGAGGGAACTTGCACTAGCGAAAGTATGAACCCTAGGCCTTGTTTACTATCATTGCAATACCGTTTATGCTCACTTTTATCATTAGTTACCTTGCTGTTTTTATATTTTCAGATTACAAAAACCTTTATCTACTATCAATATTGCACTTGTATCACCATCTCTTCGCCGAACTAGTGCACCTATACAATTTACCATTGTATTGGGTGTGTTGGGGACACAAGAGACTCTTTGTTATTTGGTTGCAGGGTTGTTTGAGAGAGACCATCTTCATCCTACGCCTCCTACGGGTTGATGAACCTTAGGTCATCCACTTAAGGGAAATTTGCTACTGTCCTACAAACCTCTGCACTTGGAGGCCCAACAATGTCTACAAGAAGAAGGTTGTGTAGTAGACATCAGCCCCTAGGGTCTTTTATCAACTGACGCCCAAGGGAAAAGGAGCACTGTAGATGATGATGCATGACGAGTGCGCATTGTCTGCCTATTCATCAACAGTGTACCACCGCAGGGTGTGGCCGTCAAATCCGCGTAGGTACGGCGTGACGTTGTGGTTGATTTTGGGTAGCCGGCGGGCCGGAGCAGTCAGTTGCGAGCGCGAGCCAGAGCAGCCAGCCCGGGCAGCCAGGAACCCTGTCTGGCTTGCCGTCTTGGCACTACCTGGGGTTATCCCCCCGACATAAGTGGTTTGTTTATGTTATTTTGGCTCCCAAACACATGGGTTTGCATGTATTTATTAGGATAGCCAAGCCACGAGAGCTAATAGTCACTTGTATCATGGGCGAGCCACCAGAGTGATCAAGAAGAAAATAGAGGTGTGATATATATGGTTTAGGCTACACCTACATAGAGACCTTTTATTTGTTGCGATTGTGGTTAGCATCTTGAATATGCTCATGTAAGATGCTGTCTTGGCCTATTTTAAACTAGCTCATGTAAAAAATATATGGTGCTCTAGTTAGTATGCATGTTGAATTTAATCGGGCCATGGATGATGCATGTGGACCAACCAGGTTTGAACCAGATATTTATATCTGAGTCTTGTCATGTACCTAGGTTGGATATAGCATGTATACATGCTATATAAAACAAGAAAAGGCATGATAAAAGCATACTTGTTGCACACAAGTCTCCTCCTCCAACCCTTGTAGCTTTCTAGGTTTTGCTCAATTTTAGAATTTCTTCGTCTTTCTACAGATCAGTTTGGCTTTTGATCCAATACAAATGCCACATGGAAACATATTCTAGCTACATATTGCTGAGAAGTGAGAACATATTCTTCAAGGTTAGCAGAATAACCTATTTCGGCAAGGAACAAAAAGTTAAAGAAGTGCCTCACAACAACATAACCAAATAATCACAACGATGTGTAGATGGACTAAAAAGCTACTTCAGTTCCCACTTTATCGAAAGACAAGGGTAAAAGTCTCCAAGCTCTGCATCAAACGATGTACACGACCATATATTTGAAAAACTTTGGGTCATCTTTCTCTATTCTATTGAAAGTGTATGATCCGCACAAAAGCTACAAGTTATGTACAAGTTTGGTATAGTTCGGCATCTTAATTTTCTCCAAGTCTTGTTGTCGGTGTCAAAACCGGCGGATCTCGGGTAGGGGGTCCCGAACTGTGTGTCTAGGCCGGATGGTAACAGGAGGCAAGGAACACGATGTTTTACCCAGGTTCGGGCCCTCTTGATGGAGGTAAAACCCTACGTCCTGCTTGATTAATATTGATGGTATGGGTAGTACAAGAGTAGATCTACCACGAGATCAAGGAGGCTAAACCCTAGTAGCTAGCCTATGGTATGATTGTTGTATATGGAGTTGATCGCCTACGGACTACAACCCTCCGGTCTATATAGACACCGGATAGGGTTAGGGTTACACAGAGTCGGTTACAATGGTAGGAGATCTTGAATATCCGCATCGCCAAGCTTGCCTTCCACGCCAAGTAAAGTCCCATCCGGACACGGGACGAAGTCTTCAATCTTGTATCTTCATAGTCCTGGAGTCCGGCTACCTGAACACCCCCTAATCCAGGACTCCCTCAGTAGCCCCTGAACCAGGCTTCAATGACGACGAGTCCGGCGCGTAGATTGTCTTCGCCATTGCAAGGCGGGTTCCTCCTCCAAATTCTTCATAAAAGTTTGTAAACACCAAGAGTAGTGTCCGGCTCTGCAAAATAAGTTTCAACGTATTGCCACAGAGAGAATAATATTAACACAAATATAATCCGCTGACGTATTCCGCAGTGTGACATCACACTACGGCCAAGCCTTTATTCGAATCATTTTCACTTTTCCACCTCAGCGTGTTTTGCGAGGCGGTTTCCTTGGCACGTCTTGTCAAAGCAGAGATTGTGTCCCCTTTATTTACGGGATTCTCATCAATACGGACGTGGGTAACCCAATCGTGCCCGTTAGCATGTCTTCTCGATTAAAGGCGAGTCCCAAACGGTTACGGGGAGGGCTCCTGGTATTCAACCTCTTATAAAGAGACCAAGGCCTTACTCCTTTTCTCCAATCTCAAAACAAGTTCGCCCATCGCCTCGAGTTCCAACACCCTAGGCTCCAGATTCCAGGCGCTTCGGACCTTCGACAACGTCCGGTTCCGACCTTCAAGGCCTATGGATGCCCTCCTCCGTCACGGAGGAGGACGTGCTAAAGTTGAGAGAGGCTAAGTTCTTGACCGCCGAAATTTTGCATAGGTTGCCTGCTCAAAGGCAGGCTATTCCCAGTCCCCAGCCCGGTGAGAGCGTAGTGTTCATGTCTCACTTCCTTCGGGGGTTAGGCTTCCCGATGGATCCCTTGTGAGGGGGCTGATGTTCTATTATGGGCTGGAATTTCATGACTTAGCTCCGGAGTCCATCCTCCACATTTCCTCATTCATCGTTGTGTGCGAAGCGTTCCTCCATGTTACTCCTCACTTTGGATTATGGCACAAGACTTTTGGAGTGGAGCCGAAGATGATCGAGGGACGGCACGCAGAGTGCGGAGGCGCTGTCATAAGTAAGAATGTTGATGCTCCATGGCCCGAGGGCTCCTTTCGAGAGGATCTCGGCTTGTGGCAACGAGAGTGGTTCTATATCACCGCTCCCAGGAGCACCAAGTGGGTGGCACCTCCTGCCTTTCGCTCGGGTCCCCCACCACGGCTAGCGTCATGGGTCAACAAAGGATTAGATTGGGGGTTATCCAAAGACGTGCCCTTGTTGCAGGGCCGCATTAGGGATCTCTTAGAAAGAGACCTCAACCTGGTCAAGGTGATGCAGGTCATGCTGATTTGCCGAACACTGCCCGGCAAACGTTGCTCCCTTTGTCTGTGGGAGTTTAATCCGGAGGGACCACGAGCTCTCCAGCATTTTATGGGCGCAACGCCCGTGGAGATGTATAAAATGTTCTTCGGATCACAAGCAATGTGTCCGGATTTGACCGAGGACGCAGGTTTAAGCTGCAATCGCCCGGATAGTCAAGTAAGTAACCTTGTGCCCGGACTCGCTATCCGTAAAATTGTCATAAATTCGCCCCTAAAAGAGTTGTCCTTTTAAACAGGAGTGGATAGCGAAGGCAAAGCTGATCAGGTGTCCGGCTCCCCTTCCTGAGACCAGGCCGGATCCCGTGCTAGTCAGGATGTTGAAGATCGTGCCTTTGGAGGGAAGTGAGGGGGAGGACAAGGAAACTATGGCCTCCTCGAAGGAGGATGCTCCGAAGGGAATAACTGACAATTCCTCTCCTAAGGGGAAGAAGAGGGCCGCCTCTGAGGACCCGGAGACCATGGCCTCAAAGCGGGGGAAAAGGTCCTCGTCAGAGGGTCCGACGCCGGGGAGATCCTCGGCCGAACTACGCCCTCAAAGGGATCAGCCCTCCAGCGAGCCGTAAGTAGAGAAAGATTTTCCTTTAGAGGGATGAGAGAAATCCTTGCTTTTTATCTGAGAAGATTAACCGAAAATTTACTTTGTAGCTCGGACCTCGGCCCTTCTCAGCAGAGCTCGTCTTTGGGGGGATCTTCTTTCGGAGATGATGGAGAGTGGAACGCCTCCCCCTGTCGTACCGCCTGGCGAGGCGGGCGACCCTGAGGTGTCGTCGTGGAGGGTTTCTCCGAATCCGGCAGGGGTGGAAGGTAGCCATATGTCCCCCCAAGGTTCTCCGCGTCCGGCCTTCGATGGAGGTCATAGGACGAGTCCGGCACCGTCTGATGCACCGTCGGAGGAGCTGATGATTCTGCTGGGGCGAGCTTCTATCTCAGAGGAGCACCGTGCATTGATGGGTACGGTGATTGGAAGGATTTCGTCCGCGGAAAGCGGATTGCATGAGGCCGTCAGAAGTTTGCTGATGGGTTTTGAGGTACGTTTGATAATGTACTTCTTTGTTAGTTGCGCATAAACAAGATGCACCCTGTGTAGATAGTAGCCCCTGAGACTCTGTGCGTTGTCAAAATTGACAGCGCACAGAGGATCATAATCCTAGGTCTAAAATGTCGCCTTTGTATACAGGTGGCAAAGTGTCCGGAATCGAGCTGAACTGATGATTTTGCCGAACTATAGCGGCAACTTGACGTGGCAGATGCTGACATCGCGCTCGTCAACGAGCGGCTTGATGAGGCTCAAGGTATGCAATTCCTCGGGCGGCATCTGATAAGAGGAGCTTTATGCCAGTATCTTACAATGTGTGTGCTTGACGCAGATGGTGCGGCCGCCATGGAGAGTCTTCGGGCGGAACTTGCCCGAGCTAAGGAACAAGCCAGGAAAAGTGATGCGGCTGCCAAGAAGGCCCTTGAAGAGCTGAGAGCCGAACAGGCTGCTCACTGCCGAAGCAAGAAGGAGATGGCCGGGATGGCCATGAAGTTAAAAGGTGCTGCTGACCATTGGAAGTTTCTTGAGAAAGAAGACCGGGCGAGACAGACGGACTTAGAGAAGGCCGTTGTTGATGCTAAGGACGCTCGCTCTGCGATGAGAGCTGCGAAGGAGGAGTTGCGTCAGGTCGGACAGATTGCGGCTGGAAAGCCCTTTATGCTGCGGAGGAAGTTTTGCGATCCGAAATTTGCTCCGTTGGACCGGATGTGGAGTGCGGAGGACACCTATCTGGATTTGGCAGCGAGTGTTGCTGATGCGACCGAATACTTTCGAGATCAAGAAGATCGCGAAGTGGAAAGGCTTTTCTGGTCGCAGTTCCAGAATCCAGAGCGTCCACTGGCAGTGGACGATTGTCTGGCTCAATGGGCCAAACTGAATAGATTGTCCGGACTCGCCATGAAGTACGTCATGGGTCATCTGTGGCCGGGGAGATCGGAGCCGAAGAGTTATTTCAGCTTGGTGCAGCAATTCCTTGACGCGGTGGCACGTATCAATGCGATGAAGAGGTCAGCATGCATAGAGGGCGCACGGATGGCTCTTGCCCGTGTCAAGACATACTGGGCAGAGATGGAGACCACCGTTGTTGCATCCCGAGATTCGGACAAAAGCCGAGTACCCTCCAAGCACTATTTTCAGGAAGTCCTTGAAGGTGCTCGTGTAATAGAGACGCAATGCTCGAAGGATGCTATGTTCTGATAGCATATGTAATTATAGAGCAATATTTTGATGAATTGTAGTAACCTTTTATACTTGTGCCTTCAAGTATTTGGAACACCTCCTGTGCGGCCGTTTTAAGATATATATACAAAATTTGAAAGATTGCAGTCGTTGGCTTCAGCCCCCACGCACATAGTGCGGGGGTGCTCGCAGAAGGCGCATTTTGACACTTAATCCAACGTCTTGGTCTTACAAAGGAGGTGATAGCGCAGCGAGCTAGGCAACCGGACTACAATGCTTTAACACTTTCACTTAGCCATAGGAGCTTGACAATGGGACTATTTAGGTAGCCCCTGGTGGCGACTGCGCTCGCCCGAATTCGGGGCGTGTATGTGCCTGACCGGGAAATGGCCCTTCGTTAATGCAGAGGAATCCTACAGATTACGGAGAGTCATCGAGTGGTTGACCAGTCTCACGCCATATCAGGACAGTCGGTTTTCGGCTTTCTCTACTGAGGTGCTCGCCTGGCCGAACCAGGGCACAATCCCAGTAGTTCTCCTGGTGCCGCCTTAGCCGATAGAGCGGAACGTAAGGCGGCCGAACACAGGAGCCGGGCAACCCAACATTTGACCAAAATCATGACTCAGAGCTAATGCATATAAGGCCAAACTCGCGACGCCGAACACTCCCTAAGGTATTCGGTCTTTATGAGAGCGAGCGAGGTAACGCTCTGAGGTATAAGCCCCTAGTGTCCAGGTACGCGCAAGAATTCTGACGTGGCCACATGCCAAGACGCCAGCCTCCTCCTTGGTCATAGAACCAGGGGATGTGTATCAACAAGAGACAGTAAAAAAGGTTTATGCAGGGTCTTAATCTGAAAAGAATCCTTGGAACGGGTCCCTACTGCACGTCTGCGCCTGTGTCTCCGTTGTGCCGTATCCTGGACGGGCGCAGCACGATGTTCATCTGTAAAAAGAGAGCAACTAAGTTGAAAAAGGGGCGTGCCAAACAAAAGTTATATGAAATAAACAAAGCATAAAGTAAAATATGAAAAATTGAGCTTTATTGTCTCTTATTTTATACGTGTGAAGCCCCTAGTGCAGGGGTATATGGCCACTAAGCCTTTATCAACGATACTTTTGTACTGGACTCGTCTATCCGTGTCCGTGGTCTTAATGACCTGTTCCGATGTTCTGGCTGGTGAAGCTATTGTATTGTGGGGCTGTTAAAGCGACCGCACAATCCTCCGCTTGGGGGAGGTGTTCTCACTGCTTCCCCTTTAAGGAGATGATGCCGCGTGGACCGGGCATCTTAAGCGTAAGAGATGCATAATGCGGTATTGCGTTAAAGCGGGCCTTCGCGTCCTAGTAGTGCTTGATAGCAACTTGAGAATGGGACGATGTGGAAAGTCAACTTTTCGCGACGAAAGTTATCGGCAGAGCCAAAAATAACCTCGAGCCGGAGAAAACCCATGCATTGGGTGTCCGGACCTGGCGTTACTCCTTGAAAGGAGGTTTTGCTATGGCGAATTCTTTTTGGGTCGATCCCCATGTGGCGGATTGAGTCCTGATATATCAGGTTGAGTCCGCTGCCACCGTCCATAAGGACATTTGAAAACTGGAGTTCGCCAATTATTGGATCGAGTACCAGGGCAGTCCAGCCTGGGTTCCTGAGACTTCTAGAATAATCCAGATGATCGAAGATGATTGGTTTTGACAACCAGTGGTGGGATTCCTTTGGGATAGGCCGTGGGGCGCGTACCTTTATGGGCGCCGCACGTTTTGTTATGTGGAGTAAGTTTACTGTTTTTACTTCTTGTGGGAAATTCTTTTGTTTCCTGGTACTCTGCTTTTGGGGTTCGTCCTCGTCTTCGCTTGGTGTGTCGAGCCCCTTGTGTTCGGCGTTGAGTCCGCCGGATTGTTTGAAAACCCAACAATCTCTGTGGGTATGGTTAGCAGGCTTTCCGGGAGTGCTGTGTATTTGACATATCCTATCCAAGATTTTGTTTAGGTTGGATAGGTCGTCCCTGTTATCTTGGAGGGGTGGCTTTTTCTGATTCTGTCGTAAGCTTTTGAATCCGGCATTGACTGTTGTGCTCTTCGGACTTTTTTCCTTAGTCGGGCGACAGTCCATATTGCGTCGCGGTTTTCCGTTTCCATCCCTAGTTTCGGATGTACTTGGGTCACTGGTGCTGCATCTTGCCAACCAGCTGTCCTCTCCTGCGCAAAAGCGGGTCATGAGGCTTGTTAGTGCGGCCATTGTTCTTGGCTTTTCTTGGCCGAGGTGTCTGGCAAGCCATTCGTCTCGGACATTATGCCTAAAAGCCGCTAAGGCTTCAGCGTCCGGACAGTCGACTATATGATTCTTTTTAGTAAGAAATCTATTCCAGAATTGCCAAGCTTACTCTCCATACTGTTGAGTTATGTGACTAAGATCGTCTGCATCCGGAGGGCGGACATAGGTCCCTTGAAAATTTGCTCGGAAAGCGTCCTCGAGCTCTTCCCAACTTCCGATTGTGTTTTCAGGATTGCTTTTGAGCCAATGCCGGGCTGGCCCTTTAAGCTTGAGGGGTAAGTATTTTATGGCGTGGAGGTCATCTCCTCTAGCCATATGTATGTGGAGGATATAATCCTCGATCCAGATTCCAGGGTCTGTTGTTCCATCATATGCCTCTATGTTTACGGGTTTGAATCCCGCAGGAAATTCGTAATCCAGGACCTCATCGGTGAAACATAGGGGGTGTGCGGCACCCCTGTATTTGGGTATGCCGGATTCTGATAATGGCCTTATTGCATTGCTTACGAGAGCTTGCTTTCTTGGCCCGTAAATGGACCTGGCTGGGCCATGATGCGAATCCTTAAGTGGGTCGCATGCCGGCTTAAGTGCGGCACTGCTTGCCGCTTTATGCTGGCCATGGGGTCGTCTATCCGACCGTGTGGCTTTCTCACTTTTGGAATGCGAGGTCTCTAAGGCCTCCTCGTCGAATTCAGGCAGTAGCTTTCTCTTCGGATAGCTTTTAGTGCGGCGACTGTCACCGTATTTGTCTGCGGTATTGATTACTTTACTCCATCTGATCCTGAGTGCATCTTCCGCAGTTTTTAGCTTCCGCTTCTGCTTTTTCAGGCTGCGTGCGGTTGCACCGAGCCGTTTGTGGAGGTTCTTCTGCTTCGTGGGCTTGTCCGGCGAAGGGTCGTCCGGAATGCCATTTTCGCCGGGGGAGGGATGTTCGGTTTCTCTATCCGGGTTGTCCTGTTGGGACGGTTGCTCTAAGGCATGCTCGTTGTCTACCGGCTCATCATGCTCTATGGCTGGGTCTTTATCGAGGCGGGGCTTGGGTCGGCGTTTACGCCAACGCTTTGATTGTTTTTCGAGAGATCGATCCCTCTTTCCATCCCCGTTTTCCTCGTTGTTGCTTCCTTTAGGGGTATCCACCATGTACACATCGTGAGATGAGGTGGCTGTCCAATGCCCTATAGGCGTTGGTTCTTGGTTGTCTCCTGCATCGTCGTCCATACCGTCGATGTCTTCGGAGTCGAAGTCGAGCATGTCGGTTAAGTCGTCGACAGTGGCTACGAAGTGGGTGGTGGGTGGGTTTTGAATTTCTTCATCATCCGAATCCCATCCTTGCTGACCGTAGTCCGGCCAGGGCTCTCCTGATAAAGAGAGAGACTTTAGCGAATTCAGGATGTCGCCGAAGGGCGAGTGCTGAAAGATGTCTGCGGCGGTGAACTCCATTATCGGCGCCCAATCGGATTCGATCGGCAGGGGCGCGGGGGGCTCAAAGTTCGGAAAGGAATCCGGCTCCTCGGAGTCACGGGCCATGCGGAGTGCGGGGCTGGAGTTCGGCTCGATCGCCTCTGAGATCGCAGCCCCTGAGGCAGCGTCCAACCGCTGATCCTCGATCGGCGCAGTAGGCTCCGAATCAATGGTCGGAACCGATGCGTGTGCGGCCTCCAAGGCGCTGTTCGGCGGCAGAGCTATATCATGCCCATCGAGACAGTGCGGCGCGCTTGGCTGTGGCTCGAATCCATCGAAGATCAAGTCCCCCCGGATGTCAGCCGTGTAGTTTAGGCTTCCAAACCTGACCTGATGGCCAGGGGCATAGCTTTCGATCTGCTCAAGGTGGCCAAGCGACTTGGCCCGCAGTGCGAAGCCGCCGAAGACGAAGATCTGCCCGGGGAGAAAAGTCTCACCCTGGACCGCATCGTTGTTGATGATCGAAGGAGCCATCGGGCCTAAACGCGATGACACAGAGGAACTCTCAATGAAAGCACCAATGTCGGTGTCAAAACCGGCGGATCTCGGGTAGGGGGTCCCGAACTGTGCGTCTAGGCCGGATGGTAACAGGAGGCAAGGAACACGATGTTTTACCCAGGTTCGGGCCCTCTTGATGGAGGTAAAACCCTACGTCCTACTTGATTAATATTGATGATATGGGTAGTACAAGAGTAGATCTACCACGAGATCAAGGAGGCTAAACCCTAAAAGCTAGCCTATGGTATGATTGTTGTATGATGAAGTTGTCCTACAGACTAAAACCCTCCGGTTTATATAGACACCGGAGAGGGTTAGGGTTACACAAAGTCGGTTACAATGGTAGGAGATCTTGAATATCCGCATCGCCAAGCTTGCCTTCCACGCCAAGGAAAGTCCCATCCGGACACGGGACGAAGTCTTCAATCTTGTATCTTCATAGTCCTGGAGTCCGGCTGAAGGTATAGTCCGGCTACCCGAACACCCCCTAATCCAGGACTCCCTCACTTGTAGTTTCTAAACTTAGTTTTGACCATGCTTCATAATTTTGGAATTTAGTCTTCTCCAAGTAGTATAGTTTAGTTTAGAAACTTAGTTCTGGCCAAGTTTCATAGTTTGGGAACTTAGTTTGTGCAAGTATTATGTTTAAAAACTTAGTTTGGCTTTATCCTCTATAATAAAATGAGTGAGAACAATGTACTTAGGTTATAAATGATAGTATAGTATCTAACATAATTGTATGGTATCATATCTTAGTAGCCATTATCTTCCTCATTGGACTATCGTTGTGGAGAGAGAGAGAGTGAGTGAGAGACGGCTTTGCGTTTTTATTTCTCTCACTAAAAGTGTGCCCCAAATATGCTATGTGCATTTAGTTTTGTATGTTGTATGTTTTCTATATCACAAAACAGGCCAGCTAGACTAGTGGAGCTCTCCTCGGCTTGGCTTAATAGTAGCTCCACATGTTTCGGAGTAGACCTGAACCAAAGACCAGACTATGACTTGCTATAAATAAAAATCCCTTTTACGATACAAAAACACTTAATATCACAATTGCAACATACAGTTGAGTTCCTTTCAGAGATCTCCATTGATCACCCTAAACTTTATTCATGTTGACCTCCCTCTTTGATATCCCTATGTTCGTGGTTGGGCTTGGGAGGGAACCAGGAAGAAGGGTGCTTGCAAACTGAGTGTCTACAAGTTGGAGGTGATGGGGGAGCTCGAACATGACTTGGGAGGCAAAGCACCAAACGCGATCTTGTTGTCTGGTGCTATAGTTATAAGGGAGCATTTCCCACATTCTTAGTTCGACTCGAGCTGGTCATGGGACACATTTTCATATCCTCGATCTGTTATTGCCTTTTTTTAAAGGATCTGTATTCCCCATGAGATTTATTAGATAGCTTCTAATTCACAAACTAGTTCAGGATGTATCGAAGCCATGACCTGATTATCCACAAAACAATGTACTGATGTCCTTCAATTTTACTGCCATGTTATGCCCAATATGAGTTCAAAGCCTAACTACCTCTAGATGGATAATTTTGCATTCAAATTTCATTCGAACTATTTCAGGTGGTAACTGCATGGTATCTAATTTCGGGTGCCGTCGTAACCACACATCTTAGCCCCCTCAGTAAAACAATTTTAATTGGTAGACAAAACCTTGTTGAAGCATACTTAAACCTAAGTTTGTATATATCATAGATGGACTTGTTTGCATGGATTAATTATATGGGCAGAACTCCCCCATTTTTCTGTACAGAATTTTCTTCAAAGGATAATATTAGTAAAAATATGGCAACATGAAAAGTTAAACATGCATAAAAGATTTACTACTCATAGCCAGGTCCATATATTAAGGGCACCCACGGAGTTTAGTGGCTAGGTTCCCTATAATGTATAGCGACTGCACTTAGCCTTCAAACGGACCCAATGTTAAGTACAAACTATGGCCAAAATCAACATGGTATTGGATGACTTGAAAATGACTGTTGGGGTGATTTTGTGCATTCTCTGATGACTCTGAAAATGAAGAGGATCTCGACAACGAAGAGGGCTAGCCGACTGCTTCGTCCTCCCCTTCCCTCTAAGCCACGACTTCTGCGAAGCTGGGTACTTAGCACAGGAGGTTGGGGCGGTATTCGTATCCCTGCGGCCAATCTAGTGGGAGAGAAGTAGCATCGCGCCGGTGTCTGCGGTTTAGATGAGGCCATGGCGGTCGTTTTTTTTTTTTGAGGGATGCCTTTTTGGGAAGCACGTATGTGCTTTTCCTTTTTCAGGAAGCACAACTATGCTTATTCCCTTTTCAGGTGTTGTGTTTTTTCCATTTTAGAAGGAATCATAATTGTGTTTTTTTTCTTTTGAGGAAGCACAACTCTACTTCTCGCGGAATTACATGTTGTGATTTCTGGCAAAAAAAATTAAAAACCTAGGGAAAGCCAGGTAAAAGCCAAAAAAAAACCCTTTTCAGGTGTTGTGTTTTTTCCATTTTAGAAGGAATCACAATTGTGTTTTTTTTTCTTTTGAGGAAGCACAACTCTACTTCTCGCGGAATTACATGTTATGATTTCTGGCAAAAAAAATCAAAAACCTAGGGAAAACCAGGTAAAAGCCAAAAAAAACCCGAAAATGCATCCAGAAAAAAAATCACAAGGGCACGCACAGAGCGCGACACGCGGCTATGGCTGAGCACACCACTTGACTCGCTTCGAGACACGAGGAAGTGACCTCTTGGGGAACCCTAGAAGTGTAACCCCTAATTAGTTATTCATGGGTATTGCTCGTAGCGAACGGTACCGCTTGCATTATATCGCTCGCGTCATGGGCCTAGCCCGTGACAATGAGAGAGTGTATGTCTTTCTTTTCTTTTTTTATGTTCAGTGAGTTAATTTTTTCATTGGGAAAAATCACAAATAAAAAAATATTGTGAATTCAAAAAAGTCACACGAAACAAAAAAAATCTAAATTCAGAAAATGTTCGATAATTCAGAAACAAACTGAGGAATTTAAAAAATGATCATGATATTTAAAAAATGTTCATAAATTAAAAAAATGTTTGTGAAATCTATAATACCTAAATAGTTCATCCTCACTAACCTATTTCTCTTGACATGCATCCTATCCACCTCAGCAGCCTTGCCACATCATCACTTACTCTTAATTATTTTGGTCATGCAGCTCACCATATCAGCATTATTTACAAAAATAAAATAAAAAATCATGTTTTTTGAGAGAAAATAAAAAAAATCATGTGAATCGACTCTCTGGAAACCGAAGAGGCCTCTTTTGTCTTCCCTAACCAATAAAGTAAGCCCGACGGAAGCCCATCGCTCCATCACACCTCATGCGTTTCCCACGCAAGCCCACCTTCTCAGATATGTCTGCCAATGCCTCACGATGCTATTCTGCTTTGGCTTCTTCTCTCGTGGTTTCGCCGCCGGCCTCCTCACGCCAGTAGTAGAGCCGCTCCCTTAGGCCAACTCCACCGCGTGACTCATTCATGACCCATCCGGACATCCGTTTTTTTTTCGTTTGGGATGCGATTTGACAGACGTCCGGAAGATGGACGGACGTATGACGCATCTGCACCCAACACGTAGAAGGACTCTCGGACCCTAAACTGTCTGTCATGCCCTTTGCCTCGCCGAAGGTCGCCCACGTCGTGCCCGCGCCTCGCCGGAGCTTGCCACGTCGTGTCCACACGCCCGCCTCGCCTGCCCCGTGCATGGCCGCGCC
>NC_041390.1:59402209-59445418 GCF_002162155.2 Triticum dicoccoides | reverse complement strand
GCCGCGCACGCGCCGCTGCTCCACCCCGAGCTCGTCATGCTGCGCGCTCGCACGCAAGCCCCGTCCCGAGCTTGCCGCCGCACCGCCCGAGCGCGCCGCCGCCGTGTGCCCCTGCCTCAACCCGAGCTCGCCAGTCTCGCCCCGCCCCGCGCGCACCGCAACTGCGTCCTGCACCGGTGGCATCGCCGCTGGCCTCGCAGGCCCCGCGGTAGCTCTCGTCTCACTGATTTGTGGGCCAGAGGACAGACAGGGGCGGACGGGAGCAGACGAGAGGGGCGAGGAGAGCGTCCGTCCGTCCGTTCGGGAGCATTCTTGGATCAAGTTTGCTCCAGGTTTCGGGTTGGGCGGGACAAAAAAAATGTCCAAAAGACAACTCTGTCCGTTTGGGTATTACTGATGGGTTGTATTTTACCCTAAACGGACAAATTCGGACCGGATAGGTCACGGATGGGTCACGCAGTGGAGTTGGCCTTATGTAGTTCCTCGATCCCGGGTGCTTCTTGAGGCGGCGGCATCGGACACACCGGAGAACGCATCGGACGCGGCCATCCCGTCGCAGCTCCAGTCCGTGCGGGATCCAGCAGCCGCTCCCTCATGCCGTTTCTAGGCCCAGGGTCATCCTCGCGGCAGAGGAATCGAACGCTACGGGCTTGGCCATCCTCATCGCCGCACCAATTCGTGCGAGATCCAGCATAGGCAGGGGACGCGACGGACGTGGCCACCCCAGTTGTTGCCCCAGTTCGTCCGGGATCCAGCAGGATGACCTCGGGAAGGAGCGGGTCCATGGCCGTATTCATGAACTATTGTCACTACTGCAAAGGACACACGAGGCGCTGAGGCTCACGTCAACGAGACAGATGGTGATGTAGGGAATCAGACCCAATTCTTAGGTGAATTCCTACACAGCCTCGAATTGTATTCAATTTGTCTAATTCACATCTAGGTGTTTTTTAAGAATATCACATTTAAGCTTCTACAAATATATAATGCAGCAACATGAAACAAAAAAAACTAGGATAAAAAAATAGACCACAAACAAAATGGATATCAGTTTAGATGTGACATAAACATTTGGATGTGTCCTAAACAGACCCAGTTGTATTTGGTCGCCAGCGGCGTGGCCTCCCACGCTTTTGGACGGCTTCATCCTCTGCAGGTCTATTCTTCTTTGTAGTCTATAAGATTGAATAGAATATATGCATGATCTGGAATGGCCGACGTTGTAGGATAAATTAGTATTGTATTAATTTTGGGGCTCCCTTCTACTATATCTTTTGTTTACAATTACATGCAGTCTACTCTTAATGTGATACATATGCATCGATCAAGCCTCGCTGCATTCATCCTCTGTAGGTTTATTGCCAAGAAACACGTGAAACATGAAGTGGGGGTGAAGCACTAGCTAACACGGGTGCGTCTATGTGGTATTGCAGGCAGTCCCAGCCTTGAACAAGCTCGCTGGAATCAAGTCAGGTGAGGACATCGATCTTCCAGACACCTATTTCTTCTTGAAAAAATAGAAAAGGGAGGTTGAGACATTATTTTCATTTTGCTAATTCTCTAATCTGTAGGGCATTGAGATAACAACGAATGCGGCAACGAGGAATACCTGATATGTCTCTTTTTGGTTCTTAAAATTTTTGTCATACATTTTCTTGTTATGAATAGTTCATCTTCTAAATATGGATATCTTAATTGTGCTTCTGGAGTTAGATATTTAGCTCACCATTAAAATCACAACTTCATGAGATTCTAAACCTGAAGGGACAACACTGCATAGCTCAAATATAAATAGAAAGATTACGTTTGATTTTTGTGTACAACTGCAGTGCAGTTCTGTTGTATATATATAGGTGACAGAATTGTTGATAATGTGTACCCCACTCCATTTCAAATTATTTGACACCATTTTCTAGGTAATATATCTAGAGAGAGAAGGGATCATGGTTAGTCCATTGCTGTTAATAAAGCATTGCCTTCTTTTTTTTGCAAGTGCACTTCTTTAGTTCTTTAATTTTCTATGTTATAAACTAAAGTATATGTCATTTTTATAACACCTTCTGTTTTTGGATTTATATAGGATGGCGGAACTGGATGCAAACTTATGTGTGCTGATAAAAAAAATTCAAAATACAAGCAGCCGAAACTAGCAAAGCACAGTATTACTGTTTTAAACTCGGT
The DNA here is from genome assembly GCF_002162155.2 of Triticum dicoccoides. Lineage (NCBI taxonomy): Eukaryota > Viridiplantae > Streptophyta > Magnoliopsida > Poales > Poaceae > Triticum > Triticum dicoccoides. The sequence continues at coordinate 59,443,237 of NC_041390.1, read as the reverse complement.
AAGTTTCTGAAGCTACTTCCGTTTTTCGTATGCAATGTACCATGACATAGAAGCGTTCCTATTTGATAGCTCTCTTTGTCATTTCTCATTTGTAATATTTGCACCATGCCGGTGCCAAATGCTTTTTACTTGGCTGCACTTCTGAAATTGAGCTGAATTACACGTCTCCAACTTTGTAGCTATATGTACGTCTTCCACTAAAAATTTTACAGTTGCTTAGCATACATGTTATGCTTACCAACAGATTCTTGGTACTATTGTCTTCGAACATTTCCAAGCTTAAGAAATGGCAAACTAAAGTTCATCGGTGTGACGAACAAGCTAAAACTTTATGATGCTATCACCAATTCATATTGAGCATACATATATAGTAGTTCTTAATTCTTGGTGATCAAAATGGGGATGACTTGAGGTACAAAGTGATGTTCAAAAAAATTTGGCAAGTACCTATGTTCTTTTACATATATATGCTTTCATATAACAAAATCTCATCGAAACATTTGCAAGCAATTCCCGCAGCAACACGCGGGGTATCATCTAGTTCAAATAATGGCCGAGGACTCTAAAATATTCATGAATTCAAAAAATGTTACTGGATAAATAAAATGTTCATGAATTCATAAATAATACTCCCTCTGTCCCAAAATTCTTGTCTTAGATTTATCTAAATACGGATGTATCTACTTATATTTTAGTGTTAGATATATCCGTATCTAGAGAAATCTAACACAAGAATTTTGGGACGGAGGGAGTACATAACCAAAAGTTCATGGATTCTTAAATATATGTGAATTTTAAAAAATAAAAATATTAGAGAAATAAAAAAATGTTCATGGAATTCAAAAAAATGTTTGTGAATTCCAAAAATATTCCTAAAGTTAAAAAAATATTCGTGGATTCAAGAAATATTCATGAATTCAAAAGAAGTGCGCAAAATAAAAAAATCCTAGAGTTCAAAAAACATTTGTGGATTCAAAATGATCGTGAAATTTAAAATGTTCTCAATTTGAAACATATTTCGGATTTAAAAAACAAATAATTTCCATGTATTTAGAAAATCACGAATTTGAAAAAATGTTCACGAATTCTAAGCAAGTTCGTGAATTTGAAAAGAAAATAGAAAAGAAATTAAACCACAATATAATGAGAAAAACAGAGAAACTGGAAAACCAAGAGATAAAACGGCTTAGAAGCTTCTCGATCCTTCCTAAAATCACCCGCATAGAAACGCGTGATGGGTCAACCTGCTCACGAGCGTGCTATTGTTCGCAGCAGGCAACATATATCATTCACGGGTAATGGGCCCTTGCGTCGATTCGGTAACTACCTTGTACGAATCATGTCTATCATTCGACTCTGCTGCCGAGGAAAGGTGTTTATGGTTTGGTACTCTAGTGATCCTCACTATGCGCCAATGTTGTTATGGCGGGTAGGGGTTATGATCAGCAAGCTGCTAGTTATGGACAAGGGGAGTTCCCCTCCGGTGTGGGTTGATGCCTCGTCTCGTCACAGTGCTAGTGATGGTGGATACCGTGTTGGTAGCTATGGTGGTGGCAGCTACACCTCTGGTAGCAATGATTATTACTGTAAAAGTGCATGCTCTAGCCAATGCAAGCAAAAGAACGATCTGATGGAAGAGACTAGGCAACACATTATACGTCAACATTCCCCCTCACGTGTGGATCTCTCAGACCTAAACGTGGACCGAAAGTGGGCTGCAATTTAATTGCGTCAGCCGGGTCTTGAACTCAAGACCTCTTGGCTCCGATACCATGTATGTTGTGAGAATGTCACGATGTATTGCTTATGTGCAAAGACACGTATATATGATGTACAAGAGGTGGGCTATGACCTCAACTATATAAGAAACTAGAAGGTGGGCCCAATACATAGATATGCACAATACATATATTCAACAATTGCGATGGGATACTCGCAATAAAAGTGGATGCTATGGGGTGGCCCTATAACCCTATTGACTAGGGCGACTATTATGACGCGGAATCTAGTGCTAATGGCGGAAGACATAATGCGAATCTAGTGCTAATGGTGGAAGACATAATGCCTATGTTTTTCATGATGGTGGTAGTGACTACTGCGATGGTCGTGGTGGCTATTTGATGGGTCAGATTCAATGGAGGTCTTGTGAAGAATGTGTACTTTGGGAATTTTGACTACGGATATGGTGATCCACCTTGGTTTCATCGGAACTTTAAGCAGCCTCGTCTGAGATATCAAGGTAATGGTTTAGGTTGGCTCCACCGTGACCCCCCTCCTCGTCATAATCCTCCGCCGGCGACAGGAATGATGCTTCGCCGGTTTCCCTACATCATCCCCGGGTCATACATGTACAAAGTGATGTGGGGTGGCCTATGCACCCTTGTGGGTGATTGATCAGCTGGTCAGCGTGGTGGTACAGTCGGTCATAACTGGAAGGGCTTCCGTGCTCGTTAGGATTTTCCTTAATCACATCAAAAATCACAAACACATGCGCATATAAATGTTTAGTCAAGGCTCATGTTGTGCCCGCTGCTTTACTGATTACAACTTGAACATATAGACTAACTCAAGATTACCGCTAACAATATCTCTCTAATCTTGACTCTTTCTCCTCTGTGCTTCTCCAATCTTGGCTCGTTCTAGATTCGCAACCTAACGATCCATATCAACGTATGATCCAGACTCCCAGACACGCTACTATGTGGACTACACAGGCTACACCTCGCGTTATATATGCCGACTATATTGTGGACAACACCATCCACACATAGCCTCATGTAGAGACATGTGGCCTCATTGAATAGGCTCACCTTCCCCGATTCTCGTCTCACTACACGCTTTATCTTGATCTCCACTTCATGTCTTCTCCCTCGGTGACAGTCCACAACAGACAGCCCTTCGACTGTGACATGTTTTATCTTCAACTGGTCCTGATAGAGACGAGTACTTGTACACGAGACGACTCACTAACATGATGACGACCGATACGTGCTAACTCGCACAACTCCTTGACTCATCTGACTCTTGTGGACAATGATCTTGATAACTTTCTGGCACCACCGCTCCCATCAATGTTCACCTTCCATTGCCTTGACGATAATAGCCATCTGTCTTCCTCCATGTTGCTCAGTCGAACGACGATCGCACGATTCACCCCTCTTACATCACTTCATCGAACGACTATTGCCCGCACCGAGGCGCTAGTAGGTCACCACCCCAAGGCAAGTGCGGCCTCAAATCCTCAACCATGTTCTGATAGAAATTGTTGGGATTTTCCCTCAGGATCGACCACATCAAAATCACAACCACACATGCATAAAAACATTTAGCCAAGGTCGCACGTTGTGCCCTCTATTTTACTGATTAAAACTTGAACATATAGCCTAACTTAAGTTTACCACTAATAGTGCTTTCCTTTTAGAGGAATCCGGTTGGGCCGTCTTCGCCTACCTTGTTGGTAGGGGAGCTCCTGATGTTGTCTTCCCATGTTGCGCAAACGGGTATGGCTTTGGAGGGTGCTGATGATCCTCCCAATCTTTCCAAGAAGAAAGAAAAGGCAGCATGTTACACTGGCGGTGTTTATGGGCGTCTAATGGCTGATTGCAAGGAGGTTCTGTGTGATTATTCTAGGCATCTTGGACACCCTTCAAAGTTATGTTGTCTTTTCACTAAGATGAAGCCGGTTATCATTACTTATGGTGTACGTACTCACAATCTTATGTTCTTCGAAACAAGGAGATCACCTAATATTCGACCTTGGTATGTGAATGCTAACAAAGGTTTACTTTGTGTTATTGATGGCACATTGACTGGAGATCAAGTGATTGCTCATTACAATGTTTGATTGCAAAGGATTTTCGCTGGGAGGTAACAGGTATGGGTGATGAGTCTTTTAGAGTTGGTTTACGTAATAAGGTTGAACTACAAAGGTTGGTTTTTTGATACTTTCAGTGTGCCTGATAGCCCATGCCCTCTTCAAGTTGCGGAGTGGATAAATCATAATGTGGTTTCTTATCAATTGGAGGATGTTTAGGTCAAATTCCATGTTATCCCTTCCAAGGCTTTCAATGGTTTATTTTCTATTTGGGATGTTGGTCATCTAATCGGCAAAACAAAGGAATTTGACATGCCTTTCTCTCCCATGCATGGTGTGCTGAGAGCTCGTGTGGGAGTGCATGATGTGGATGTCATCCCTGATGCCATTGGTTAGTTTAATGACGAAGATGGGTTTGAATTAACATCCTGTTGGTCATGACCAAAACCGTGGGTTGAGAAGTATTACAACAATGACATTAATAAAGATAAACCTAATGATGAGCCTTGAGGTGATGGTGATGATTTTAACAAGCATGCCAAAGCATATGATTGGACGATATCCAATGTTACATCTATGAGTACTTTCGACCATTACTTTGCTACCCTTGGTAAGGAATAATACAAGCACAAATCAAGAGTGGGTGCTCATCTCTTTGCTCCCGTTTCGTCATCTTCGGTTAGAGATTGGCTTTCGTCCTACGATCAATAGTGGGCGATGCCTCAGGAGAATGATCTCGATGTTGCGAGGTCAAGTTCGCTTTGTACTCCGACAACTTTGGCTAAGTTCAAGGCACTACACTACTAGGGAAAACCTTATACACAGAATCTTAGCAGCAGCGAGGTTTAAAAATGAACGCTACTGCTAATTAACAGTAGCGAGCTTTAGAAAACCACGCTACTAATAGCCCAGTAGCAGTAGCGATCTAGGTGAAACGAGCGCTACTACTACAATTGCCACGGTGTTGCCCTCGGGCTACATACAGTAGTAGCGCCCTTCTCCTGGACGCGCTACTGCTAAAGTACTTAGTAGCAGTGTTTTTCTTTAAAACTCGTTGCTGCTAAGTATCATTCGCTCTTGCAACTAATTAAGTTTAGTCCCATACTGCTAAGCCAAAAAGGTGTTTACCACCTTAAATATGTTACTTCTCAAACTATCTCGAGCACTTGGTCTTCATTGAACTGTATGTGTAGGATTTGTGGCTGCAATATGAATCTTCACCTGTGCCTATACAGGTACGGGGATGATTCATATTGACTATTTAGATTCTACACAGAAGATCAATGATGACCAATGTATATTTTTGATGTTTTTAGATGCTTAGCCTTAGCAGTAGCGTTTTTTTAGGACAAAGCGCTACTGATATTGGGCTTAGCAGTAGCGCGCTCCCTATACCCACGCTACTACTACAGCAAAACAAAACATGCGGCCCGGCCCCCCGCACGCTCATCTCTCTCAATCGTCCCCCTCCGCCCGACGCCGGTAGATGCGGTTAGGGTTTCTCCTCCGCCATCGCGCGCCACCACCACCGCCACCACAGGTAATGCTCCTCCCCCTCTCGCCGCCCCTCTGCTAGCTGCTCCTCCACCCTCTCGCCGCCCACTTTGTCGCTGCCCACGAGCTCTGGTCGGGCGCCTTTGGCCGACTGCCCTCGGTCCCCTCGCCGGCCGCTGTTGTCGCCCCCTCTCATAGGAAAGTCACCTTCCTTCCCCTCGTCAGCACCCCCGACCAAGGTCACCATGCCATCCCCCCTCCTCGTCAGCACCCCCCAAGGGTTGCCCTACCTAGATGCAGCGAGGGCTTACGAATTTCATATGGATAACTAGATGCTTTTTTCTGTAATAAATTATTTTTTGCAAAATGTAGGAGCCAATTTAGTTGAAATGCTTTGGTAGGTGGTACAAGTATTTAGTTTGCAAGTGCTAAGTTAATCCCAACTAAATTTGCCACTTGTTTTTTTAATCAGTTATCTTAGGCAATAGGGACCAAATTAGATGAAATGTGTCTTGGTAGGTGGTACCTTGATTTGGTAGATAACTTATTACAGATCTTAGGATTATACCTTTGGTAGGGGCCAAATAGTTTTTTTGGCAATAGGTGCCCCTGAAATTGCTTCTCGCGGAAGAATCTCTTCATCTAGAGATATTCTAGAAGGTGTTAGTAAGCTAATTGAGAACTTGGTGTCTATGAGTCTTGTTGGATGATTTGGCATTGGCCTGCAAGCTGTTGGTTCTATTATAGAAGGTGTTAGTAAGTTAATTGAGAGCTTGTTGTTTACTTTTTGGGATCGGGTTCCACTATGAAAATATAACTGAAGAAGAACCAAAAATATCACATGCTACTGTTTATCTTTCCTGTGAAGTGGATCGTTAATCCTTTGCTCATATTGCTTTAGGAAAATGGCGCAACCACCACCACCATGTCGACTGTGCAAGTCAAGGTGCCAACAGCCTTGCAACTGGCAAGCTATTCGGCATCTACTTCCAGCCGAGTTTCCGTCATGGGCGGTAAGAAATTAGATGAAATGTAACAACTATTTTATTTTTAGTGTTGGCATTACTGCATTGTGTCATTTTGCTTTTTTACACAGATCATCCCATGCAATGTGAGCTTGAAATTCAACAAGCTGGCAGGAGACACTGTGACATTTGAGGCTCTTGGGGGCCGTACACTATGGAGGTCAAGAAAGGACACAATATGTCGCAGATTGGAGGAGATGGATGGGCCCGTTTCCTCGCCCGCATGCGTCTTACTAGTGATGAGTTGATCAGCTGCTCCTTCAGAGCAGAAAGACCCAAGCTGGTTGTCATTTATCTCAACCTGGTGGAAGATGATGAAGATGACGAAGATGATGAAGATAATGAGGACCCACTCGATGAAGATGATGAGAACCCACTTCATGAAGCCATCGTAGCTCAAAGAATGAGGTTGAGCGAGGAGGAGGTTTGCAACCTACGGGACATAATTCCGCCACGTGATGACTTTGTCAGGGTGCCATTCGTGACCCGCCTGACAAGTACCATGGTCGATCGGCATGAAATGGTATGTTATACTGACTGTAGTAATTTGATGATATATATATATATATACTTTATTGTTATACTTACAAATGCAAATTATCCGATGATATGCTTAGTGAATCCGATGATATGCTTAGTGTAGAGTCCAATGATATGCTTTGTGGAATATAGTCGATGATATGCTTTAGTGTAGAGTCTGATCGCATGCTTATTACTGTAGAATCCAAGGAACTATTAGTAGTGTAGATAATCCATATACGTATTAGTAGAATTCATGCTTAATTAGTACAAATGCGTAGTACTGTGTCTTTTGATAGTGTATAAATCTATACTTAATAAAAATATATTTGCAAGAGTATGTGCGAGGCTATTTATTAATTGATATATTTTTCTTATTCAAAAATTGCCAAAGAACCTATCTGTGAGTTGTGGTATCGAGCCTGATGAAGAAGTCTCAGCTAGACTACGCCTTACCGCAAGGGGCTCCGTCACCACTTGTACATACCCATGGACACAGACGGTCGCACACACTTAAACTCGGTTGGGTGGAAGAGATGTTGGGTTCTACAGTAGGGTGCGTCGACTGCAAATTAAAATTTTCCTACGCGCGGAACAACCAAGAACATGCTACGGGAGATGGATCACAGTTCGTTACCACTAGAAGCGCAGTGCCGTGCAGCGGAAGAAGAGTTGGGGCAGTGCATCCACGTGGATCATCTCCTCCTCGTCCGATCTCCCTCATACAGCCGGTAGTTGGTTCTCACGTACAGGTTCGCCGGAGCGGCACAAGTGCACCGCCTCTAACGGTATCCGCGCGTGCAGGAGGAACATCGTGCGGCGGACTGCTAAGTCCGATCACACAACCGGCGGCGAGTGGAGGTGTCTATTCGCAACACATGCAAACCCTAGTGACAACGCCGAAGCAATCAATCGCGTGAGTGTGCGGCACCTCCACTTTATATAGGCGTCCGTCGCAGGCTCAACACTTGGGCCTTGCACGGACCCTAAAGCCCATAAGTCTACTCGGCCACAATCCGAATACAGCTCGGATCACATCCGACCAGTGTCCTCGGATCCGACCACGTAGGTTCCTTCCCTTAAGCACGTGACCCCTTAGGTTCAAGCTGCTTGGTCGCAGTTCGATCACCTCTGGACTGCACAGTTGGTAGCGGCCTCTAGCAAGGCATGCCGAACACCAAACAGACTATGAAGCTGGTTAGGCGAACATGTACATCATACTTCCATTCCTTTTGCCACACGATATATGTTATCGGGCTCAAGGCGAGTCTGTCATCCTTGTGCTAGCCCGACCTCTTTCTCGTCCAGTGATGCCGACCACAAACCGTATTATCTCATAATCCTTATCGCATGGCCATGCTTATCCTGGTCGGATCACACGAGGGGGCCAGCGTATATCTCTCCTGATCGGAGGGGCAAATACCATCTTGCTCAACCACGTCTCGCAGCATGGTTCTGGACAAACCCAAAACCGTCCCGAGTTATGGAGTAGCGTTTGGTCGACCCAAAGCAAGTCTGTCACCATCCCGAGTACATGCGTCAGCTCAGGTCTTAGGACATAGAACATATGTTGTACTCGAGACTCATAGATGGCATATCGCTGCGTCTCATAGTTGGGTATGCCCGACTCGGACCTTATCTCGACTCGGATCTGACTACGTCCAATCCGATTAGATCCTTCCAAGTCCATATTATCTGGTTAGCATCCAATGCTCCATGGCTAGTGAGACCAAGCCATCGACTGTGTCATATGCTAGTCTAGTTGGCTGCACGTCCACACAGCCCTTTCGACTAGGGACCTTTTAGGACAGTCATCATACAATGCTTAGTCCCACAAACAAGTCACGTACTTGCTGATACACATCATTGATAATGTCCAAGGACTATCTTTATTCATAAACACATAGGAAATATCTGCATACATGATTGCCTCTAGGGTATATCTCCAATAGTCTCCCACTTGCACTAGAGTCAATCAAGTAGACATCAAATTCTCATAGCTCTAACGTGCCCCTCATGCTTGGGTTGTGGAAGCGGCTTAGTCAACGGATCCACAACATTTGCATCCGTGTGAATTTTGCATAACTCTACATCACCACTCTTTACGATCTTTCGTATCAGGTGATATTTCCGATCTATGTGTGTGACCTTGTGGTGATTCCTCGGCTCCTTGGCTTGTGCGATGGCACCAGAATTATTGCAATAAAGGTCCAACGGTTTTACCGAGGCTGTGAAAATACCAAGATCATCGAAAAAGTTCTGGATCCAAACACCTTCCTTTGCACCTTCACAAGCCGCAATGTATTTGGCTTCTGTAGTAGAATCGACCACCGTATCTTGCTTGGAACTCATCGAGCTCACTGCTCCTCCATTCATGACGTACACGAATCCGGACTGTGATCAACAATCATCTCTGTCGGTTTGGAAACTAGCATCGGCGTAACCCCTTACGACGAGCTCTTCCTCACCTCCATAAACTAGGAACATCTCTTTAGTCCTTTTCAGGTACTTCAAAATAGTCTTTACCGCTGCCCAGTGACTCTCACCTGGGTTGGCCTGGTATCTACTTGTTAGGCTTATTGCAAAAGCAACATCAGGCCGCGTACATATCATGGCATACATGATGGATCCGGTTGGCGAGGCATACGGAATCCTAATCATCCTGCTTCGCTCATCAGATGTCGAAGGACTTTGAGTATCGCTTAGCCTTATACCATGTGAGAGTGGCAACAACCCTTTCTTTGCCTCACTCATGTTGAACCGCTTCAACACTTTATCTATGTACGTGCTCTGGCTTAAGCCGAGCAGCCTCCTTGATCTATCTCTATAGATCTTAATGCCTAAAATGTACATTGCCTCACCAAGGTCCTTCATCAAAAACTTGCTATTCAATGACTCCTTGACCGAGTTCAGCATCGAAATATCATTTCCGATCAGTAGTATGTCATCCACATACGAGATCAAAAACACTATCGAGCTCCCACTTAACTTCTTGTATAAACAAGAGTCCTCTTCGCTTTTGATGAAGCCGAAACCAGTGACGACCTCATCAAAACGAATGTTCCCGCTCCGAGATGCTTGCCTCAACCCATAAATGGATGTCTTGAGCTTGCATACCTTACTAGTGCTAGTTGGATCGATAAAACCCTTGGGCCGTATCATATACACGTCCTCGGTTAAATTTCCGTGAAGGAAAGCTGTCTTGACATCCATCTGCCATATCTCGTAATCAAAATATGCAGCTATAGCTATTACGATCCTCACCGACTTCAGCATCGCTACCGGCGAGTAAGTCTCGTCGTAGTCAATTCCTTGAACTTGTCCATAACCCTTAGCGACCAGCCGAGCTTTGTGGATCTGAACATTTCCATCCACATCGGTTTTCTTCTTAAAGACTCATTTGCAACCAATGGCTGTTACGCCAGGCAGCGGATCAACCAAGTCCCAGACTTGATTCTCATCCATTGACTTTAACTCGGATTTCATGGCCTCCGGCCATGCCTCAAAATCTAGGCTCACCATCGCTTCCGCATATGTGGTCGGCTCGTCACTTTCTAGCAACAATACATCACGCACTCTGCGCAATCTTTCCGACCTCCGTGGTTCCGGTGCCGCTTCCACTACGGGTTACCTGACTGACTCTGGTATGATCTCATCACCAGCCGAGCCATCCCTGAGTGGTCCTCGAATTTCTTCGAGTCGGACTGTCCTCCCACTAGCCTCCCGACTGAGAAACTCTTTCTCAAGGAAAACCCCATTCCGAGCAACAAACACTTTGTTCTCTTCCCGGTTGTAGAAGTTATATCCCAAGGTTTCCCTCGGATATCCCACGAATATGCATTTATCCGACTTGGGTGTAAACTTGTCTAACATAAGTTTCTTGACAAATGCTTTGTTGGGGAACGTAGTAATTTCAAAAAAATGCCTACGCACACGCAAGATCATGGTGATGCGTAGCAATGAGAGGGGAGAGTGTGATCTACGTATCCTTGTAGATCGACAGCGGAAGCGTTAGCACAACGCGGTTGATGTAGACGTACGTATTCACGGCCCGACCGATCAAGCACCGAAACTATGGCACCTCCGAGTTCTAGCACATGTTCAGCTCGATGACGATCCCCAAACTCCGATCCAGCAAAGTGTCGGGGAAGAGTTTCGTCAGCACGACGGCGTGGTGACGATCTTGATGTACTACCGTCGCAGGGCTTCGCCTAAGCACCGCTACAATATTATCGAGGACTATGGTGGAAGGGGGCACCGCACACGGTTAAGAATATGATCACGTGGATCAACTTGTGTTTCTAGGGGTGCCCCTTGCCCCCGTATATAAAGGATCAAAGGGGGGGTGCGGCCGGCCAGGAGGAGGGCGCGCCAGGAGGAGTCCTACTCCCACCGGGAGTAGGATTCCCCCCTTTCCTAGTTGGAATAGGATTCGGGAGGGGGAAAGAGGAGAGAGAGAAGGAAGGGGGGGGCGCCGCCCCCCTCTCCTTATCCTATTCGGACTAGGGGGAGGGGCGCGCGGCCCAGCCCTGGCCACTTCTCCTCTCTTCCACTAAAGCCCACTAAGGCCCATATACCTCCTGGGGGGTTCCGGTAACCTCCCGGTACTCCGGTAAAATCCCGATTTCACCCGGAACACTTCCGATATCCAAATATAGGCTTCCAATATATCAAATCTTTATGTCTCGACCATTTCGAGACTCCTCGTCATGTCCGTGATCACATCCGGGACTCCGAACAAACTTCGGTACATCAAAATGCATAAACTCATAATAAAACTTTCATCGAAACCTTAAGCGTGCGGACCCTATGGGTTCGAGAATAATGTAGACATGACCGAGACACGTCTCTGGTCAATAACCAATAGCGGAACCTGGATGCTCATATTGGCTCCTACATATTCTACGAAGATCTTTTATCGGTCAGACCGCATAACAACATACGTTGTTCCCTTTGTCATCGGTATGTTACTTGCCCGAGATTCAATCGTCGGTATCTCAATACCTAGTTCAATCTTGTTACCGGCAAGTCTCTTTACTCGTTTCGTAATACATCATCTCACAACTAACTCATTAGTTGCAATGCTTGCAAGGCTTATGTGATGTGCATTACCGAGAGGGCCCAGAGATACCTCTCCGACAATCGGAGTGACAAATCCTAATCTTGAAATACGCCAACCCAACATGTACCTTTGGAGACACCTGTAGAGCTCCTTTATAATCACCCAGTTACGTTGTGACGTTTGGTAGCACACAAAGTGTTCCTCCGGCAAACGGGAGTTGCATAATCTCATAGTCATAGGAACATGTATAAGTCATGAAGAAAGCAATAGCAACATACTAAACGATCGAGTGCTAAGCTAACGGAATGGGTCAAGTCAATCAGATCATTCACCTAATGATGTGATCCCGTTAATCAAATAACAACTCTTTGTCCATGGTTAGGAAACATAACCATCTTTGATTAACGAGCTAGTCAAGTAGAGGCATACTAGTGACACTCTGTTTATCTATGTATTCATACATGTATTATGTTTCCGGTTAATACAATTCTAGCATGAATAATAAACATTTATCATGATATAAGGAAATAAATAATAACTTTATTATTGCCTCTAGGGCATATTTCCTTCAGTCTCCCACTTGCACTAAAGTCAATAATCTAGTTCACATCGCCATGTGATCTAACATCAATAGTTCACATCTTTATGTGGTTAACACCCATAGTTCACATCGATATGTGACCAACACCCAAAGGGTTTGCTAGAGTCAGTAATCTAGTTCACATTGCTATGTGATTAACACCCAACGAGTACTAAGGTGTGATCATGTTTTGCCTGTGAGAGAAGTTTAGTCAACGGGTCTGCCATATTCAGATCCGTAAGTATTTTGCAATTTTCTATGTCTACAATGCTCTGCATTGAGCTACTTTAGCTAATTGCTCCCACTTTCAATATGTATCCAGATGAAGACTAAGAGTCATCTGGATCAGTGCCAAAACTTGTATCGATGTAACCCTTTTACGACGAACCTTTTGTCACCTCCATAATCGAGAAACATATCCTTATTACACCAAGGATAATTTTTGACCGCTGTCCAGTGATCTACTCCTAGATCACTATTGTACTCCCTTGCCAAAATTAGTGTAGGGTATACAATAGGTCTGGTACACAGCATCGCATACTTTATAGAACCTATGGCCAAGGCATAGGGAATGATTTTCATTCTCATTCTATTTTCTGCCGTGGTCGGGCTTTGAGTCTTACTCAACTTCACACCTTGTAACACAGGCAAGAATTCTTTCTTTGACTGTTCCATTTTGAACTACTTCAAAATCTTGTCAAGGTATGTACTCATTGAAAAAACTTATCAAGCGTCTTGATCTATCTCTATAGATCTTGATGCTCAATATGTAAGCAGCTTCACCGAGGTCTTTCATTGAAAAACTCTTATTCAAGTATCCCTTTATGCTATCCAGAAATTCTATATCATTTCCAATTAGTAATATGTCATCCACATACAATATCAGAAATGCTACAGAGCTCCCACTCACTTTCTTGTAAATACATGCTTCTCCAAAAGTCTGTATAAAACCAAATGCTTTGATCACACTATCAAAGCGTTTATTCCAACTCTGAGAGGCTTGCACCAGTCCATAAATGGATCGCTGGAGCTTGCACACTTTGTTAGCTCCCTTTGGATCGACAAAACCTTCTAGTTGCATCATATACAACTCTTCTTCCAGAAATCCATTCAGGAATGCAGTTTTGACATCCATCTACCAAATTTCATAATCATAAAATGCGGCAATTGCTAACATGATTCGGACAGACTTAAGCATCGCTACGGGTGAGAAGGTCTCATCGTAGTCAATCCCTTGAACTTGCCGAAAACCTTTTGCGACAAGTCGAGCTTTGTAGACAGTAATATTACCGTCAGCGTCAATCTTCTTCTTGAAGATCCATTTATTCTCAATTGCTTGCCGATCATTGGGCAAGTCAACCAAAGTCCATACTTTGTTCTCATACATGGATCCCATCTCAGATTTCATGGCTTCAAGCCATTTTGCGGAATCTGGGCTCACCATCACTTCTTCATAGTTCATAGATTCATCATGATCTAGTAGCATGACTTCTAGGACAGGATTACCATACCACTCTGGCGCGGATCTCACTCTGGTTGATCTACGAGGTTCAGTAGTATCTTGTTCTGAAGTTTCATGATCATTATCATTAGCTTCCTCACTAATTGGTGTAGGTGTCGCAGAAACAGGTTTCTGTGATGTACTACTTTCCAATAAGGGAGTAGGTACAGTTACCTCATCAATTCTACTTTCCTAATTGGAAATATGCCCTAGAGGCAATAATAAATTGGTTATTATTATATTTCCTTGTTCACGATAATCGTTTATTATCCATGCTAGAATTGTATTGATAGGAAACTCAGATACATGTGTGGATACATAGACAACACCATGTCCCTAGTAAGCCTCTAGTTGACTAGCTCATTGATCAATAGATGGTTACAGTTTCCTGACCATGGACATTGGATGTCATTGATAACGGGATCACATCATTAGGAGAATGATGTGATGGACAAGACCCAATCCTAAGCCTAGCACAAAGATCATGTAGTTCGTATGCTAAACCTTTTCTAATGTCAAGTATCATTTCCTTAGACCATGAGATTGTGCAACTCCCGGATACCGTAGGAGTGCTTTGGGTGTGCCAAACGTCACAACGTAACTGGGTGGCTATAAAGGTACACTACAGGTATCTCCGAAAGTGTCTGTTGGGTTGGCGCGAATCGAGACTGGGATTTGTCACTCCGTGTAAACGGAGAGGTATCTCTGGGCCTACTCGGTAGGACATCATCATAATGTGCACAATGTGATCAAGAAGTTGATCACGGGATGATGTGTTACGGAATGAGTAAAAGAGACTTGCCAGTAACGAGATTGAACAAGGTATCGGGATACCGACGATCGAATCTCGGGCAAGTATCGTACCGCTAGACAAAGGGAATTGTATACGGGATTGATTAAGTCCTTGACATCGTGGTTCATCCAATGAGATCATCGTGGAACATGTGGGAGCCAACATGGGTATCCAGATCCCGCTGTTGGTTATTGACCAGAGAGTTATCTCGGTCATGTCTGCATGGTTCCCGAACCCGTAGGGTCTACACACTTAAGGTTCGATGACGCTAGGGTTATAAGGAATAGATATATGTGGTTACCGAATGTTGTTCGGAGTCACGGATGAGATCCCGGACGTCACGAGGAGTTCGGGAATGGTCCAGAGGTAAAGATTTATATATGGGAAGTCCTGTTTTGGTCACCGGAAAAGTTTTGGGTTTTATCGGTAACGTACCGGGACCACCGGGAGGGTCCCGGGGGTCCACCAAGTGGGGCCACAAGCCCCGGAGGGCTGCATGGGTCAAGTGTGGGAGGGGACCAGCCCCAGGTGGGCTGGTGCGCCCCCCCCCCCCCACAAGGGCCCAAGGCGCCTAAGGGGAGGAGGGGGGCAAACCCTAAGGGCAGATGGGCCTTAGGGCCCATGCCTGGTGCGCCTCCCTCTCCCCCTCCCCCTTGGCCGCCCCTAGATGGGATCTAGGGGCTGCCGCCACCCTAGGGAGGGAACCCTAGGTGGGGACGCAGCCCCTCCCCTTCCCCTATATATACTTGAGGTTTGGGCTGCCTAACACACACGATTCAATCTCCTTCTTGGCGCAGCCCTACCCCTCTCCCTCCTCGTCTCTTGCGGAGCTTGGCGAAGCCCTGCTGGAGTACCATGCTCCTCCACCACCACCACTCTGTCGTGCTGCTGCTGGATGGAGTCTTCCCCAACCTCTCCTTCTCCCCTTGCTGGATCAAGGCGTAGGAGACGTCACCGAGCTGTACGTGTGTTGAACACGGAGGTGCCGTCCGTTCGGCACTAGGATCATCGGTGATTTGGATCACGACGAGTACGACTCCATCAACCCCGTTCTCTTGAACGCTTCCGCGTAGCGATCTACAAGGGTATGTAGATGCACTCTCCTTCCCTCGTTGCTAGATTACTCCATAGATTGATCTTGGTGATGCGTAGAAAATTTTGAATTTCTGCTACGTTCCCCAACAGTGGCATCATGAGCTAGGTTTATGCGTAGTTTCTATGCACGAGTAGAACACAAGTTGTTGTGGGCGTCGATATTGTCAATTTACTTGCCGTTACTAGTCTTATCTTGATTCGGCGGCATCGTGGGATGAAGCGGCCCGGACCGACCTTACACGTACTCTTACGTGAGACTGGTTCCACCGACTGACATGCACTAGTTGCATAAGGTGGCTAGCGGGTGTCTGTCTCTCCCACTTTAGTCGGATCGGATTCGATGAAAAGGGTCCTTATGAAGGGTAAATAGCAATTGGCATATCACGTTGTGGTTTTTGCGTAGGTAAGAAACGTTCTTGCGAGAAACCCATAGCAGCCATGTAAAACATGCAAACAACAATTAGAGGACGTCTAACTTGTTTTTGGAGGGTATGCTATGTGATGTGATATGGCCAAGAAGAATGTGATGAATGATATGTGATGTATGAGATTGATCATGTTCTTGTAATAGGAATCACGACTTGCATGTCGATGAGTATGACAACCGGCAGGGGCCATAGGAGTTGTCTTTATTTATTGTATGACCTGCGTGTCATTGAACAACGCCATGTAATTACTTTACTTTATTGCTAACCGGTAGCCATAGTAGTAGAAGTAATAAGTTGGCGAGACAACTTCATGGAGACACAATGATGGAGATCGTGATGATGGAGATCATGGTGTCATGCCGGTGATGATGATGATCATGGAGCCCCGAAGATGGAGATTAAAAGGAGCAAAGTGATGATGGCCATATCATGTCACTATTCGATTGCATGTGATGTTTATCATGTTTATACATCTTATTTGCTTAGAACGACGGTAGTAAATAAGATGATCCCTCATTAAAATTTCAAGAAAGTGTTCCCCCTAACTGTGCACCGTTGCGAAAGTTCATCGTTTCGAAGCACCACGTGATGATCGGGTGTGATAGATTCTTACGTTCGAATACAACGGGTGTTGACGAGCCTAGCATGTACAGACATGGCCTCGGAACACATGAAAAACACTTAGGTTGACTTGACGAGCCTAGCATGTACATACATGGCCTCGGAGCACAAGAGACCGAAAGGTCGAGCATGAGTCGTATGGTAGATACGATCAACATGAAGATGTTCACCGATGTTGACTAGTTCGTCTCACGTGATGATCGGACACGGCCTAGTTGACTCGGATCATGTAATCACTTAGATGACTAGAGGGATGTCTATCTGAGTGGGAGTTCATAAGATGAACTTATTTATCCTGAACATAGTCAAAAGGTCTTCACAAATTATGTCGTAACTCACACTTCAGTTCTACTGTTTAGATATGTTCCTAGAGAAAAATTAGTTGAAAGTTGATAGTGGCAATTATGCAGACAGTAGAAGGCTTATGTCCTTAATGCACCGCTCAGTGTGTTGAACCTCGAACGTCGTCTGTGGATGTTGCGAACATCTGACATACACGTTTTGATGACTACATGATAGTTCAGTGCGTAATGCTAAATGGTTTAGAATTGAGGCACCAAAGACGTTTTTGAAACATCGCAGAACATATGAGATGTTCCAAGGACTGAAATTGGGATTTCAGGCTCGTGCCCACGTCAAGAGGTATAAGACCTCCGACGATTTTCTTAGCCTGCATAATAAGGGAGAAAAGCTCAATCTTGAGCTTGTGCTCAGATTGTCTGAGTACAACAATCGCTTGAATCGAGTGGGAGTTGATCTTCCAGATGAAATAGTGATGGTTCTCCAAAGTCACTGCCACCAAGCTACTAGAGCTTCGTGATGAACTATAACATATCAGGGATAGATATGATCCTTGAGCTATTCACGACACCGCGAAAGTAGAAATCAAAAGGGAGCATCAATCGTTGATGGATAGTAAAACCACTAGTTTCAAGAAGGGCAAGGGCAAGAAGGGATACTTCATGAAACGGCAAATCAGCTGCTGCTCTAGTGAAGAAACCCAAGGTAGAACCCAAACCCGAGACTAAGTGCTTCTGTAATAAGGGGAACAGCCACTGGAGCAGAATTACCCTAGATACTTGGTAGATAAGAAGGCTGGCAAGGTCGATAGAAGTATATTGGATATACATTGTGTTAATGTGTACTTTACTAGTACTCCTAGTAGCACCAGGGTATTAGATACCGGTTCGGTTACTAAGTGTTAGTAACTCGAAACAAAAGGCTACGGAATAAACAGAGACTAGCTAAAAGGTGAGATGACGATATGTGTTGGAAGTATTTCCAAGGTTGATCAAATATCGTACGCTCCCTCTACCATCGAGATTGGTATTAAAACCTAAATAATTGTTATTTGGTGTTTGCGTTGAGCATAGACATGATTGGATTATGTCTATCGCGATACGGTTATTCATTTAAGGAGAATAATGATTACTCTGTTTATTTGCATAATACCATCCCGATCGTAGTGATACACATTTTCATGCCAAAGGTATAAGATAGTAATGATAGTACCACACAAATGTGGCACTACATTTTGAGTCATATTGGTATAAAACGCATGAAGAAGCTCCATGTTGATGGATCTTTGGACTCACTCATTTTTGAAAGGATTGAGACATGCGAACCATGTTTGTTGGTAGATATGCATGAAGAAACTCTATACAGATGGATCGTTTGGACTCACTTGATTTTGAATCACTTGAGACATGCAAATCATACCACATGGGCAAGATGACTGAAAAGCCTCGTTTTCAGTAAGATGGAACAAGAAAGCAACTTGTTGGAAGTAATACATCTTGATGTGCGCAGTCCAATGAGTGCTGAGGCATGTAGTGGATATCATTATGTTCTTACTTCACAGATGATTTGAGTAGATGTTGAGTACATTTACTTGATGAATCACGGGTCTGAATTATTGAAAGGTTTAAGTAATTTCAGGGTGAAGTTGAAAGATCGTCGTGACAAGAGGATAAAATATCTATGATATGATCATAGAGATGAATATCTGAATTACGAGTTTGGCACAGAATTAAGACATTGTGGAAATTGTTTCACAACTAATACAGCCTGGAACACCATAGTGTGATGGTGTGTCCGAACATCATAACTGCACCCTATTGGATATGATGCATACCATGATGTCTCTTATCGAATTACCACGATAGTTTATGGGTTAGGCATTAGAGACAACCACATTCACTTTAAAAAGGGCACCACGTAATTCTGATAAGATGACACTGTATGAACTATGGTTTAGAGAAACCTAAGCTGTCATTTCTTAAAAGTTTGGGGCTGCAACGCTTATGTGAAAAAGTTTCAGGCCGATAAGCTCGAACCCAAAGCGGATAAAAGCATCTTCATAGGACACCCAAAAACCAGTTGGGTATACCTCCTGTCTCAGATCCGAAAGCAATAAGGGATTGTTTCTAGTATCAGGTCCTTTCTCAAGGAAAAGTTTCTCTCGAAAGAATTGAGTGGGAGGATGGTGGAGACTTGATGAGGTTATTGAACCGTCTCTTCAACTAGTGTGTGGCAGGGCACAGGGAGTTGTTCCTGTGGCACCTACACCAATTGAAGTGGAAGCTTATGATAGTGATCATGAAACTTCAGATCAAGTCACTACCAAACCTCGTGGGATGACAAGGATGCGTACTACTTCAGAGTGGTACGTAATCCTGTCTTGGAAGTCATGTTGCTAGACAACAATGAACCTACGAGCTATGGAGAAGCAATGGTGGGCCTGGATTCCAAAATGGCTCAAGGCCATATAATCCGAGAGAGGATCCATATATGAAAACAAAGTGTAGACTTTGGAAGAACTACTTGATGGTCATAAGGCTGTTAGGTACATATGGATTTTAAAAGGAAGACGGACAATGATGGTAAGTATCACCATTAAGAAAGCTCGACTTGTCGTTAAGATGTTTACCGACAAGTTGAAGGAGTTGACTACGATGAGACTTTCTCACTCGTAGCGATGCTAAGAGTCTGTTGGAATTATATTAGCGATTACTGTATTATTTATGAAATCATGCAGATAGGATATCAAAAACCATTGTTTCCTCGACGATTTTCTTGAGGAAAGGTTGTATGTGATACAACCGGAAGGTTTTGTCAATCTTGAAAGATGCTAACAAGTATGCAAAGCTCCAGCAATCCTTCTAAGGACTGGAGTAAGCATCTCGGAGTTGGAATGTATGCTTTGATGAGATGATCAAAGATTTTGGGTGTATACAAAGTTTATGAGAAACTTGTATTTCCAAAGAAGTGAGTGGGAGCACTATAGAATTTCTGATGAGTATATGTTGTTGACATATTGTTGATCAGAAATGACGTAGAATTTCTGGAAAGCATATAGGATTATTTGGAAAGTGTTTTTCAATGGAAAGCCTGGATTAAGCTACTTGAACATTGAGCATCAAGATCTATAAGGATAGATCAAAACGCTTAATGGTACTTTCAAATGAGCACATACCTTGACATGATCTTGAAGGTGTTCAAGATGGATCAGTCAAAGAAGGAGTTCTTGCCTGAGTTGTAAGGTATGAAGTTAAGACTTAAAGCTCGACCACGGCAGAAGAAAGAGGAAGGACGAAGGTCGTCCCCTATGCTTTTGTCATAGGCTCTATACGGTATGCCATGCTGAGTACCGCACCAGATGTGTGCCTTGCCACATATCTGGCCAGAGGGTACAAAGGTAATCTAGGAGTAGATCACCAGATAGCAGTCTAAATTATCCTTAGAGGAATAAGGATATGTTTCTCGGTTATGGAGGTGATAAAGAGTTCAACGTAAAGAGTTACGTCAATGAAAGCTTAACACCTATCCGGATAGCTCTGAGTAGAGATACCGGATACGTATAATGGAGCAACAATTTAGAATAGCTCTAAATAGAACAGTTATTTGAAATGGCTCCAAATGTAGCGTAGTAGTTGCATCTACAAGATGACATAGAAATTTGCGAAGTACATACGGATCTGAATGTTGCAGACCCGTTGACTGAAACCTCTCTCACAAGCATAACATGATCAAACCCAGAACTCTTTGGGTGTTAGTCACATCGGGATGTGACCTTGAGTGTTAATCACATATCGATGTGAACTGGATTATTGACTCTAGTGCAAGTGGGAGACTGTTGGAAATATGCCCTAGAGGCAATAATAAATTGGTTATTATTATATTTCCTTGTTCATGATAATCGTTTATTATCCATGCTAGAATTGTATTGATAGGAAACTCAGATACATGTGTGGATACATAGACAACACCATGTCCCTAGTAAGCCTCTAGTTGACTAGCTCGTTGATCAATAGATGGTTACGGTTTCCTGACCATGGACATTGGATGTCATTGATAACGGGATCACATCATTAGGAGAATGATGTGATGGACAAGACCCAATCCTAAGCCTAGCACAAAGATCATGTAGTTCGTATGCTAAAGCTTTTCTAATGTCAAGTATCATTTCCTTAGACCATGAGATTGTGCAACTCCCGAATACCGTAGGAGTGCTTTGGGTGTGCCAAACGTCACAACGTAACTGGGTGGCTATAAAGGTACACTACAAGTATCTCCGAAAGTGTCTGTTGGGTTGGCGCGAATCGAGACTGGGATTTGTCACTCCGTGTAAACGGAGAGGTATCTCTGGGCCCACTCGGTAGGACATCATCATAATGTGCACAATGTTATCAAGAAGTTGATCACGGGATGATGTGTTACGGAACGAGTAAAAGAGACTTGCCGGTAACGAGATTGAACAAGGTATCGAGATATCGACGATCGAATCTCGCGCAAGTATCGTACCGCTAGACAAAGGGAATTGTATACGGGATTGATTAAGTCCTTGACATCGTGGTTCATCCGATGAGATCATCATGGAACATGTGGGAGCCAACATGGGTATCCAGATCCCGCTGTTGGTTATTGACCGGAGAGTTATCTCGGTCATGTCTGCATGGCTCCCGAACCTGTAGGGTCTACACACTTAAGGTTCGATGACGCTAGGGTTATAGGGAATAGATATACGTGGTTACCGAATGTTGTTCGGAGTCCCGGATGAGATCCCAGATGTCACGAGGAGTTCCAGAATGGTCCGAAGGTAAAGATTTATATATGGGAAGTCCTATTTTGGTCACCGGAAAAGTTTCGGGTTTTATCGGTAACGTACCGGGACCACCGGGAGGGTCCTGGGGGTCCACCAAGTGGGGCCACAAGCCCGGAGGGCTGCATGGGCCAAGTGTGGGAGGGGACCAGCCCCAGGTGGGCTGGTGCGCCCCCCCACAAGGGCCCAAGGCGCCTAAGGGGAGGAGGGGGGCAAACCCTAAGGGCAGATGGGCCTTAGGGCCCATGCCTGGTGCGCCTCCCTCTCCCCCTCCCCCTTGGCCGCCCCCTAGATGGGATCTAGGGGCTGCCGCCACCCCTAGGGAGGGAACCCTAGGTGGGGACGCAGCCCCTCCCCTTCCCCTATATATACTTGAGGTTTGGGCTGCCTAACACACACGATTCAATCTCCTTCTTGGCGCAGCCCTACCCCTCTCCCTCCTCGTCTCTTGCGGTGCTTGGCGAAGCCCTGTTGGAGTACCACGCTCCTCCACCACCACCACGCCGTCGTGCTGCTGCTGGATGGAGTCTTCCCCAACCTCTCCTTCTCCCCTTGCTGGATCAAGGCGTAGGAGACGTCACCGGGCTGTACGTGTGTTGAACACGGAGGTGTCGTCCGTTCGGCACTAGGATCATCGGTGATTTGGATCACGATGAGTACGACTCCATCAACCCCGTTCTCTTGAGCGCTTCCGCGTAGCTATCTACAAGGGTATGTAGATGCACTCTCCTTCCCTCGTTGCTAGATTACTCCATAGATTGATCTTGGTGATGCGTAGAAAATTTTGAGTTTCTGCTACGTTCCCCAACATTCCTCCCACTCACTTCTTTCGAGAGAAACTCCTTCTCCAGAAAGTTTCCGAATTTAGCAATAAAAGTCTTGCCTTCGGATCTGTGATAGAAGGTGTATCCAATAGTTTCCTTTGGATATCCTATGAAGACACATTTCTCCGATTTGGGTTCGAGCTTATCAGGTTGAAGCTTTTTCACATAAGCATCGCAGCCTCAAACTTTAAGGAACGACAGCTTAGGTTTCTTGTCAAACCATAGTTCATACGGTGTCGTCTCAACGGATTTAGATGGTGCCCTATTTAACGTGAATGCAGCTATCTCTAATGCATAATCCCAAAACGATAGTGGTAGATTGGTGAGAGACATCATAGTTCGCACCATATCTAATAAAGTACGGTTCTGACGTTCGGACACACCATTATGCTGTGGTGTTCCAGGTGGCGTGAGTAGTGAAACTATTTCACGTTGTTTTTAACTGAAGGCCAAACTCATAACTCAAATATTTTACTTCTGCGATCATATCGTAGAAACTTTTTATTTTTGTTACGATGATTCTCCACTTCACTCTGAAATTCTTTGAACTTTTCAAATGTTTCAGACTTGTGTTTCATCAAGTAGATATACCCATATCTTCTCAAATCATCTGTGAAGGTCAGAAAATAACGATACCTGCCGCGAGCCTCAACACTCATCGGATCACATACATCAGTATGTATTATTTCCAATAAGTCAGTTGTTCGCTCCATTGTTCCGGAGAACGGAGTCTTAGTCATCTTGCCCATAAGGCATGGTTCGCAAGCATCAAGTGATTCCAAAATCCCATCAGCATGGAGTTTCTTCATGCGCTTTACACCAATATGACCTAAATGGCAGTGCCACAAATAAGTTGCACTATCATTATTAACTTTGCATCTTTTGTCTTCAATATTATGAATATGTGTATCACTATGATCGAGATCCAATGAACCATTTTCATTGAGTGTGTAACCATATAAGGTTTTATTCATGTAAACAGAACAACAATTATTCTCTAACTTAAATGAATAACCGTATTGCAATAAACATGATCAAATCATATTCATGCTCAACGCAAACACCAAATAACACTTATTTAGGTTCGACACTAATCCGGAAAGTATAGGGAGTGTGCGATGATGATCATATCAATCTTGGAACTACTTCCAACACACATCGTCACTTCACCCTTAACTAGTTTCTGTTCATTCTGCAACTCCCATTTTGAGTTACTACTCTTAGCAAATGAACCAGTATCAAATACCGAGGGGTTGCTACGAACACTAGTAAAATACACATTAATAATCTATATATCAAATATACCTTTGTTCACTTTGCCATCCTTCTTATCCGCCAAATACTTGGGGCAGTTCCGCTTCCAGTGACCAGTCCCTTTGCAGTAGAAGCACTTAGTCTCAGGCTTAGGACCAGACTTGGGCTTCTTCACTTGAGCAGCAACTTGCTTGCCGTTCTTCTTGAAGTTCCCCTTCTTCCCTTTGCCCTTTTATTGAAACTAGTGGTCTTGTCTACCATCAACACTTGATGCTCTTTCTTGATTTCTACCTTCATCGATTTCATCATCATGAAAAGCTCGGGAGTCGTTTTCGTCATCCCTTGCATACTATAGTTCATCACGAAGTTCTACTAACTTGGTGATGGTGACTAGAGAATTCTGTCAATCACTATCTTATCTGGAAGATTAACTCCCACTTGATTCAAGCGATTGTAGTACCCAGACAATCTGAGCACATGCTCACTAGTTGAGGGATTCTCCTCCATCTTTTAGCTATAGAACTTGTTGGAGACTTCATATCTCTCAACTCGGGTATTTGCTTGAAATATTAACTTCAACTCCTGGAACATCTCATATGGTCCATGATGTTCAAAACGTCTTTTGAAGTCCCGATTCTAAGCTGTTAAGCATGGTGCACTAAACTATTAAGTAGTCATCATATTGAGCTAGCCAAACGTTCATAACATCTGCATCTGCTCCTGCAATAGGTCTGTCACCTAGCGGTGCATCAAGGACATAATTCTTCTGTGTAGTAATGATGATAAACCTCAGATCACGGATCCAATCCGCATCATTGCTACTAACATCTTTCAACACAATTTTCTCTAGGAACATATCAA
Organism: Triticum dicoccoides; assembly: GCF_002162155.2. Lineage (NCBI taxonomy): Eukaryota > Viridiplantae > Streptophyta > Magnoliopsida > Poales > Poaceae > Triticum > Triticum dicoccoides. Next base: position 59,418,265 of record NC_041390.1, on the reverse strand, counting down.
AATAAACACAGGGAAGCAACAATGCGAGCTATTGATCTACAACATGGTTTGCAAAATACTACCAGGACTAAGTTCATGATAAATTTAAGTTCAATTAATCATATTACTTAAGAACTCCCACTTAGATAGACATCCCTCTAATCCTCTAAGTGATCACGTGATCCAAATCAACTAAACCATGTTCGATCATCACGTGAGATGGAGTAGTTTCATTGGTGAACATCACTATGTTGATCATATCTACTATATGATTCACGCTCGACCTTTCGGTCTCCATGTTCCGAGGCCATATCTGTATATGCTTGGCTCATCAAGTATAACCTGAGTATTCCACGTGTGCAACTGTTTTGCACCCGTTGTATTTGAACGTAGATCCTATCACACCCGATCATCACGTGGTGTCTCAGCACGAAGAACTTTCGCAACGGTGCATACTCAGGGAGAACACTTCTTGATAATTAGTGAGAGATCATCTTATAATGCTACCGTCAATCAAAGCAAGATAAGATGCATAAAAGATAAACATCACATGCAATCAATATAAGTGATATGATATGGCCATCATCATCTTGTGCTTGTGATCTCCATCTTCGAAGCACCGTCGTGATCACCGTCGTCACCGGCGCGACACCTTGATCACCATCGTAGCATCGTTGTCGTCTCGCCAATCTTATGCTTCCACGACTATCGCTACCGCTTAGTGATAAAGTAAAGCATTACAGCGCGATTGCATTGCATACAATAAAGCAACAACCATATGGCTCCTGCCAGTTGCCGATAACTTGGTTACAAAACATGATCATCTCATACAATAAAATTTAGCATCATGTCTTGACCATATCACATCACAACATACCCTGCAAAAACAAGTTAGACGTCCTCTACTTTGTTGTTGCAAGTTTTACATGGCTGCTACGGGTTTAAGCAAGAACCAATCTTACCTACACATCAAAACCACAATGATAGTTTGTCAAGTTGGTGTTGTTTTAACCTTCGCAAGGACCGGGCGTAGCCACACTCGGTTCAACTAAAGTTGGAGAAACTGTCACCCGCTAGCCACCTTTGTGCAAAGCACGTCGGGAGAACCGGTCTCGCGTAAGCGTACGCGTAATGTCGGTCCGGGCCGCTTCGTCCAACAATACCGCCGAACCAAAGTATGACATGCTGGTAAGCAGTATGACTTATATCGCCCACAACTCACTTGTGTTCTACTCGTGCATATAACATCAACACATAAAACTTAGGCTCGGATGCCACTGTTGGGGAACGTAGTAATTTCAAAAAAATTCCTACGCACACGCAAGATCATGGTGATGCATAGCAATGAGAGGGGAGAGTGTGATCTACGTACCCTTATAGACCGACAGCGGAAGCGTTAGTACAACGCGGTTGATGTAGTCGTACGTCTTCACGGCCCGACCGATCAAGCACCGAAACTACGACACCTCCGAGTTCTAGCACACGTTCAGCTCGATGACGATCCCCGGACTCCGACCCAGCAAAGTGTTGGGGAAGAGTTCCGTCAGCACGACGGCATGGTGACGATCTTGATATACTACCGTCGCAGGGCTTCGCCTAAGCACCGCTACAATATTATCGAGGACTATGGTGGAAGGGGGCACCGCACACGGTTAAGAATATGATCACGTGGATCAACTTGTGTTTCTAGGGGTGCCCCTTGCCCCCGTATATAAAGGATCAAAGGGGGGGTGCGGCCGGCTAGGAGGAGGGCGCGCCAGGAGGAGTCCTACTCCCACCGGGAGTAGGATTCCCCCCCTTTCCTAGTTGGAATAGGATTCGGGAGGGGGAAAGAGGAGAGAGAGAAGGAAGGGGGGCGTCGCCCCCCTCTCCTTATCCTATTCGGACTAGGGGGAGGGGCGCGCGGCCCAGCCCTGGCCACTTCTCCTCTCTTCCACTAAAGCCCACTAAGGCCCATATACCTCCCGGGGGGTTCCGGTAACCTCCCGGTACTCCGGTAAAATCCCGATTTCACCCGGAACACTTCCGATATCCAAATATAGGCTTCCAATATATCAATCTTTATGTCTCTACCATTTCAAGACTCCTCGTCATGTCCGTGATCACATCCGGGACTCCGAACAAACTTCGGTACATCAAAATGCATAAACTCCTAATAAAACTGTCATCGAAACCTTAAGCGTGCGGACCCTACGGGTTCGAGAACAATGTAGACATGACCGAGACACGTCTCCGGTCAATAACCAATAGCTGAACCTGGATGCTCATATTGGCTCCTACATATTCTACGAAGATCTTTTATCGGTCAGACCGCATAACAACATACCTTGTTCCCTTTGTCATCGATATGTTACTTGCCCGAGATTCGATCGTCGGTATCTCAATACCTAGTTCAATCTCGTTACCGGCAAGTCTCTTTACTCGTTCCATAATACATCATCTCACAACTAACTCATTAGTTGCAATGCTTGCAAGGCTTATGTGATGTGCATTACTGAGAGGGCCCAGAGATACCTCTCCGACAATCGGAGTGACAAATCCTAATCTCGAAATATGCCAACCCAACATGTACCGTTGGAGACACCTGTAGAGCTCCTTTATAATCACCCAGTTACGTTGTGACGTTTGGTAGCACACAAAGTGTTCCTCCGGCAAACGGGAGTTGCATAATCTCATAGTCATAGGAACATGTATAAGTCATGAAGAAAGCAATAGCAACATACTAAACGATCGAGTGCTAAGCTAACGGAATGGGTCAAGTCAATCAGATCATTCACCTAATGATGTGATCCCGTTAATAAAATAACAACTCTTTGTCCATGGTTAGGAAACATAACCATCTTTGATTAACGAGCTAGTCAAGTAGAGGCATACTAGTGACACTCTGTTTGTCTATGTATTCATACATGTATTATGTTTCCGGTTAATACAATTCTAGCATGAATAATAAACATTTATCATGATATAAGGAAATAAATAATAACTTTATTATTGCCTCTAGGGCATATTTCCTTCATGCTTCACAACCCCAAATCTTTAGAAAAGACAAACTAGGACTCTTCCCAGTCCACATCTCATGTGGTGTCTTGTAGGCGGATTTTGATGGTACCCTGTTAAGTGTGAAAGCTGCAGTTTGTAGAGTGTATCCCCAGAATGACAAGGGTAAATCTGACTTGCTCATCATAGATCAAACCATGTCCAACAAGGTACGATTTCTCTGTTCTGATACACCATTTCTCTGTGGCGTACCCGGAGGTGTGAGCTGAGGTACTATACCTCTGCTTTTCAGATGATCATCAAGCTCCTGGCTCATGTACTCACCTCCACGATCAGATCGTAGAAGTTTTATAGTCTTGCCGAGCTGATTCTCAACCTCATTTTGAAACTCTTTGAACTTTCAAAAGTCTTTGACTTATGCCTCATCAAATAGATATATCCATATCTACTCAAATCGTCGGTAAAAGTCACGAAGTACTGATAGCCACCTCTGGCAGTTGTGCTCATTGGTCCACAGACATCACTGTGTACCAGTTCCAACAGCTCGGATGCCCTCTCACAACTCTTTGCGAAAGGAGACTTAGTCATCTTGCCGAGCAAGCATGATTCGCATGTCTCGAACGACCCAAAGTCGGTCGAAGTTACGAGTCCATCATCATGGTGCTTCTTCATGCGTTTCAGACTAATGTGTCCAAGCCGGCAATGCCAGAAGTATGTCGGATTTAGCTCATTAGGCTTATGCCTCTTGACATTCACGTTATAGACCGGTTCATGTTCTAGATTCAATATAAATAACCCATCAACAACGGGTTCATAGCCGTGGTACATACCATTTAAATATATTGAACAACCATTGTCCTTTAAATTGAATTCATAACCCTGACTCATCAAGCATGAGGCATGAATAATGTTCCGACTAAGTGCAGGAATGTAATAACAATTATTCAATTCCAAAATAAATCCAGAAGGAAGCTGGAGCTGCATCGTGCCGACCTCCAACACAGCAACTCTTGCTTTGTTGCCGACCCTGATGTCAATCTCCCCTTGTGCCACACGCCTAGTTCTTACCAGCCCCTGCATCGAGTTGCAAATGTGAACAACCAATCCGGTATCAAATACCCAAGAGCTGCTAGGTATGTCAGCAAGGTAAATGTCTATAACATATGCAACAAGTGTACCTTTGCCTGAAGCAGCATTCCCGGCCTTCTTGCCATGCTCTGCAAGCCACTTGCTACAGTTCCTCTTCCAGTGACCAGTTTCCTTGCAATGATAGCAAATGGTTTTTGAGTCCGGTCCAGACTTCGGCGCAGCGGCGGAGGTTACTGTCTCCGTGCCCTTTGCCTTAGCCTTTTTCTTGGACCAACTCTTCTTGAACTTAGCCGATTTCTGCACCATCAACACTTGATGCGTGCCTTTCTTAATATCTTGCTCTGCCACTTTGAGCATCCCATGCAATTCAGTGAGCTTCTTATCCATGCCATGCATATGATAGTTCGAGATGAACGTCCCATAGCTAGGCAGAAGAGAACCCAGAACTGCATCAGTAGCCAGCTCATCCAAGAGCGAGAAGCCCAACCAATCCAAAGCTTGCACATATTCGATCATCTTGATCACATGCGGGCTCGGTGGATCACCTTCCTTCAGCTTACAATCCATCAAGGATCGCCAGATGTTGAACCTTTCGGTCCTAGCCTGCACCTGAAACATGCTCTTGAGACTCTCGATCATATCGAAAGCCCCAACGTCTTTGAAATGCTGCTGCAAATCGGGCTCCATACAAGCCAGCATGAGGCAGCTGATCTCGTTTGATTCATCAACAAGTTTCTGGTAGGCATTCTTGGTTATGGTACTACCATTATCGGCAGGTTCCTCTAGAAGCGGATCCTCTAGAACATGTTCCTTTTTATCATGCTTGAGAACAATTCTCAAATTTCTATACCATGTAGTAAAGTTTGTTCCATTCAGTTTATCCTTTTCTAGAATTGATTTCAATGCAAAGTTGGGTTGAGAAGGTGGTGCCATTGATCTACAACAGAAAAATATGCAATCACTAAGCAATGTGTTTATGTAGAGTAATTCTAGCCTTAAACAGAAATACTCCCACTGAAGTCAGCATCCCTCCTCAAACTCCCAGTGATTCAGGATCCGACTAGCACATGTGACTAGTGAGCTTTAGCATCACTGCTAGATAACATGCCTATCCGGTAAGCAACTCCTTACTAATCGTATCTCTATACGACTCATGTCGGTCGGGTAGGTATCTCATACCCCGGATCCCGACCTCTTTTGCCACAAGGCCCAAAACCGTTTTGATAGCCTTGTCAAGTTAACCTAATGCAGTGCATGTCCGTGTCCGACATGAACCCTTCAGTTCAAGGACACCTAGCAGCACCCCAATTTTATGAGCCCACTACTAGATGTACTTGACGTGCGAAGGTGCAACGTCGGGAATGGCAATTTACTTGATATTCATGAGGGGTCTTTCTACCATTCTAACATGCATAGAAACAAAGAAGCATAACAATCACAAGTAAAACATATATTGTGAAATAGTATGGATCCTTCATGGATGTTCTTCCAGGTCAGCTCCAACTCCGATGACCATCTAGAAACTCCATCTTGTTTGTCACGTCGGGCCGCCGGGCCGCCAACCTGATCTCTATTATCCAAATACTAAAACTAATGAATTTTACATAGAGTCATAAGTCGACACGCAGGTCGTTATACAATAAAATGATAGCACTTTGGCTCCTGTCGGCTGACAAACATGACATGCAGGCCATGTATAATTTACACATGCATCACATACACGCGAGCCATACTATTCATATCAAACCCTGCAGAATAAAGTTATGCATAGAATCGCATTCTACCGGTTTTGAGTGATCGTGTACGAAATACAAGGCGCTACGCACACGGCGATCCCGATTCGGATTTACGTTTCACTGTTAACCTCGATGGCGGATACCGACTGGTAGGGGTAGGTTGTGTCACGCCCTCATCGATTCCGATCATCAAAAGCCATAGCCACATCGATCCCCATGTGCAGTTGATCTCATCAACCGTGCACACAGCCGATCTTATCAACGACAACAGATCTCATCTATCGCCTCCACATATCTAATATGCATACGATCTGAATCCAAATCCTATAGCAGAGGCTCTGATACCACTGTTGGGTTCTACGGTAGGGTGTGTGATACGTCTCCAACGTATCTACTTTCCCAAACACTTTTGCCCTTGTTTTGGACTCTAACTTGCATGATTTGAATGGAACTAACCCGGACTGATGATGTTTTCAGCAGAATTACCATGGTGTTATTTATGTGCAGAAACAAACGTTCTCGGAATGACCTGAAACTTCACGGAGCAACTTTTTGGAAAAAATAAAAAAATACCTGCAAAAGATGAAGGCCAGGGGGCCCACCACCTCTCCACGTGGGTGGGGGCGCGCCCCCCTACCTCGTGGGCCCCTTGGTGCCTCTCCGACTCCAGCTCCAACTCTATATATTGTGTTTCGGGGAGAAAAAAATCAGAGAGAAGAATTCATCGCGTTTTACGATATGGAGCCGACACCAAGCCCTAAAACCTCTCGGGAGGGCTGATCTGGAGTCCATTTGGGGCTCCGAAGAGGGGACTCCGTCGCCATCGTCATCATCAACCGTCCTCCATCACCAATTTCATGATGCTCACCACCGTGCGTGAGTAATTCCATCATAGGCTTGCTGGACGGTGATGGGTTGGATGAGATCTATCATGTAATCGAGTTAGTTTTGTTAGGGTTTGATCCCTAGTATCCACTATGTTCTGAGATTGATGTTGCTATGACTTTGCTATGCTTAATGCTTTTCACTAGGGCCCGAGTGCCATGATTTCAGATCTGAACCTATTATGTTTTCATCAATATATGAGAGTTCTTGATCCTATCTTGCAAGTCTATAGTCACCTATTATGTGTTATGATCCGTTAACCCCGAAGTGACAATAATCGGGATACTTACCGGTGATGACCGTAGTTTGAGGAGTTCATGTATTCACTATGTGTTAATGCTTTGTTCTGGTACTCTATTAAAACGAGGCCTTAATATCCCTTAGTTTCCGTAAGGACCTCGCTGCCACAGGAGGGTAGGACAAAAGATGTCATACAAGTTCTTTTCCATAAGCACGTATGACTATATTCGGAATACATGCCTACATTATATCAATGAACTGGAGCTAGTTCTGTGTCACCCTAGGTTATGACTGTTACATGATGAACCGCATCCGGCATAATTCTCTATCACCGATCCATTGCCTACGAGCTTTCCATATATTGTTCTTCGCTTATTTACTTTCCCCTTGATATTGCTATCATCACTACAAAATACCAAAAACATTACTTTTACTACTGTTACCTTTTGCTACCGTTACCACTACTATCATATTACTTTGCTACTAAATACTTTGCTGCAGATACTAAGTTTCCAGGTGTCGTTGAATTGACAACTCAGCTGCTAATACTTGAGAGTATTCTTTGGCTCCCCTTGTGCCGAATCAATAAATTTGGGTTTAATACTTTACCCTCAAAAACTGTTGCGATCCCCTATACTTGTGGGTTATCAAGACTATTTTCTGGTGCCGTTGCCGGGGAGCATAGCTCTATTCTTTGAGTCACTTGGGATTTATATTTTCTTATCATTATGAAGAACTTGAAAGATCCAAGAACCAAGATTTATCCCTCAACTACGAGGGGAGGTAAGGAACTGCCATCTAGCTCTGCACTTGATTCACCTTCTGTTTTGAGTAAGCTTGCGACACCTAAACCTAATTCTGCTATTCGTTTTGATATGTCGCATGTTATTGATGATGCTACTTCTGTTATGCATGATACTTATGATGAAACTACTTCTATGCTTGATACTATTGTGCCACTTGGTGAATTTCTGGATGAACAACTTGCTAGGGCTAGAGAGATTGAAAATATTGAATCTAATAATACTGATGAAAGTGATGATGAAGAATCACTTTTATTCCTGAGGGTTATGTTTTTGATCAAGAAGCCTCTTTAGCTATTTTAGCTTGCAAAGATAGATACGAACTTAAGAGGTTATTAGCTAAATGGAATAAGCAATCTCTAAATGCTAGAATGAAACCTGACCCTGCTTTTGCTACTTCACCTATCTGTGTTACCGATAAGGATTATGAATTCTCTGTTGATCCTGATATAATTACTTTGGTTGAATCTGATCCTTTTCATGGCTATGAATCTGAAACTGTTGTGGCACATCTTACTAAATTAAATGATATAGCTACCCTGTTTACTAAAGATGAGAGAAATCGTTACTTTTATATCCTTAAAATATTTCCGTTCTCATTAAAGGGTGATGCTAAGATATGGTTTAATTCTCTTGATCATGGTTGTGTGCGTAGTCCCCAGGATATGATTTATTACTTCTCTGCTAAATATTTCCCTGCTCATAAGAAACAAGCTCCTTTAAGGGATATATATAATTTTGTGCAAATTGAAGAAGAGAGTCTCCCACAAGCTTCGGGGGCTTCTCCAATTACTTAATGCTTTGTCTGACCATCCTGTTAAGAAAAATGAAATACTTGATATCTTTTATAATGGACTAACCAATGCCTCCAGAGATTACCTGGATAGTTGTGCTGGTTCTGTTTTCAGGGAAAGAACACCGGATGAAGCTGAAATTCTATTGAATAATATGTTGACAAATGAAAATAATTGGACACTTCTGGAGCCAACTCCGAAGAAGAGGGGTATTCTATTTCTCAGTCCTAAAGATATGCAAGAGGCAAAGAAATTTATGAAAGAAAAATGTATTAAAGCTAAAGATGTTAAGAATTTACCTCCTATTGAAGAAATACATGGTCTTAATTTACCGCCTGTTGAAGAAACATATGGTCTTAATCCTTTACCTATTGAAGAAACTCATGGTATTTATAACCCGACACAGGTAGTAAAGGTAAATTCTCTCTATAGATATGATAAAGTTGAAATCCCATTTACTAAATTTGCTAGCCCATGCTTAGATGAGTTTGATAAATTTATGGCTAAGAAAGAAGACTTTAATGCTTATTTTGGTAGACAATTGAAATACAATTCAAATATGCTTGAACACTTGGGTGATTATATGGCCAATGTCAAAGGTGAACTTAAACTTATTAGTAAACATGCTTCTATGGTTACCACTCAAGTAGAACAAGTAATTAAAGCTCAAAATGATTTGCTCAATGAATTGAATAGTAAAGATAATGATAATATTGTTAGAGTTATGACTAGAGGTGGTAAAATGACTCAGGAACCTTTGTATCCTGAAGGCCATCCTAAGAGAATTGAGCAAGATTCTTAGAGAAATAATATAGATGCACCTAGTCCTTCTAAAAGGAAAAAAAAGAAAAATGATAGGACTCCGTTTGGACTCCGTTTGATATTCTGTTTCTCCGAAACACTGAAATAGGCAAAAGACAGCAATTCTGGGTTGGGCCTCCAGTTAATAGGTTAGTCCCAAAAATAATATAAAAGTGGAAAATAAAGCCCAATAGTCCAAAAAAGTAGATAATATAGCATGGAGCAATCAAAAACTGTAGATACGTTGGAGACGTATCAAGCATCCCCAAGCTTAATTCCTGCTCGTCCTCGAGTAGGTAAATGATAAAAACAGAATTTTTGATGCGGAGTGCTACTTGGCATAATTTTAATGTAATTATTCTAATTGTGGTATGAATATTCAAATCCGAAAGATTCAAGACAAAAGTTCATATTGACATAAAAATGATAATACTTCAAGCATACTAACTAAGCAATTATGTCTTCTCAAAATAACATGGCCAAAGAAAGTTCGTCCCTACAAAATCATATAGTTTAGTCATGTTTCATTTTCGTCACACAAGAATGCTCTCATCATGCACAACCCCGATGACAAGCCAAGCAATTGTTTCATACTTTAGTAATCTCAAACCTATAAACTTTCATGCAATATATGAGCGCGAGCCATGGACATAGCACTATGGGTGGAATAGAATATAATGAAGGGGGGTTATGTGGAGAAGACAAAAAAGGAGAAAGTCACACATCAACGAGGCTAATCAATGGGCTATGGAGATGCCCACCGATTGATGTTAATGCAAGGAGTAGGGATTGCCATGCAACGGATGCACTAGAGCTATAAATGTATGAAAGCTCAACAAAAGAAACTAGTGGGTGTGCATCCAACTTGCTTGCTCACGAAGACCTAGGGCACTTGAGGAGGCCCATTGTTGGAATATACAAGCCATGTTCTATAATTAAAAATCCCATTAGTATATGAAAGTGATAACATGAGAGACTCTCTACTATGAAGATCATGGTGCTACTTTGAAGCACAAGTGTGGTAAAAGGATAGTAACATTGTCCCTTCTCTCTTTTTCTCTCATTTTTTTGGGCATTTTCTTTTTTTATGGCCTTTCTCTTTTTTTGGGGGGTGTCGTGGTTCTAAGTCTGACAGTAATGTACGGGGTGAGTATGGAGAGGCAAGATCTTAGCTATGGAGAAGTTGTAAGCACATGAGGTTTACGAGTTCAGGCCCTTCTCGGAGGAAGTAATAGCCCTACGTCTTCGAGCCCAGAGGCGGTCGACTGGATTATGCGTGTATGAATTACAAGGGTGCGAACCCTTTACACTGAGGAGGAGGGTGGCTTATATAGAGTTCGCCGGACCCCTCCGGCCCTCAGTTGTGCAGGGTTTTAAATACATTAAGGTCGGGTGTTACTGGTAACGCCCTTAATAAAGTGCTATGATGACCATAAAAGCTACTTAATAACCGACCGTTAGCATGCGGAGTGCCTTTAGGTCTCCTGCCATCGAGTGGTTTGGTCTTGGTCGAGTGATCTCTTCTTGGTCGAGTGATCTTCGAGTCTGTCGAGTGGAACACCTCCAAGTCGATTGAAAGGTGATTTCTTCTAGAGATGTCCTTGGGTAGGGCAGTTTGGACAGGTCCATGACCCTACCCTAGGTACATAGCTTCATCATTAGCCCCCGAATGGATCGAGGTTTGAGTGGGGAAGGAGTTGAGAATTTCCCCGACTCATTTTTCATGCCATGAGCATATCTGGTTTCGGATCAATGAACCTGAGTGATGACAGCAACTTCCTTTTCAGTCGCCTTGGTCCATTCTTAGTTTTTTGTCGAGTGAGTTTCTTTACTTGATAGGCTCCGAGTGACGGTGCGGAGGAGATCGTCGGTCTGACAGGTTGTTCTGCTGCCTGCAGATTTCACGGGATCCGAATTTTGGGAAGCGCGCGGGACGGGGGAGGCCACAGTAATCGAATGGGATAGGGCAGAGCTGCCTCGATCCCCGCGCCACCTTTTTCGCCACGTATTGCGCGTGCGATTGCTACGGGATTTGACAGGACCTCCCGGGCCTACTAGTCAGCCACTCGGAAGCGGCCTCATATAAGGCGTCGGACCGGGGCCTCTCGAACAGTGCGTCCCCATTATCTCTTCTCCTCTTCAGGCTCCTTCGTCGCGCTCGCTCTCGCCCCAGCGCCACCGCTCCGTACGCGTCTCGCCAGCGACGATGGGGAAGGAGAAGATGACGGCTCTGGAGCGGGCGAAGAAGGCGACGGCAAGGGCGAAGGGGAAGGCGACCAGTCGGGGTGGATCTTCCTCGCGAACCGGCCTGCCGAAGGGCTGGATCCAGGGCGACTGAATCCGCTCGACAATCACCCAAGAGGACCTCGACGACCTAGACGAAGGAGGGCTGATCCTCTATGAATCGGCGCGGCTTCCAGGGAAGGAATCCGAGCCGCAACCTCGGGAGGGTGAGCGTGTTCTCCTTGCCACCCACGTCGACTGTGGATTTTCCTTGCCTCCTCACCCTTTCTTTCGGGGATTTCTGAACTTATTTGGGGCACAACTCCACCACTTCACTCCCAACACAATTATTTATTTTGCCGCTTTCGTTTCTTTGTGTGAGAATTTCCTGGGTTGTCGGCCTCACTGGGGTCTTTTCAAGCAGATTTTCACTTGTCGCTCCCAGACGGTGAAAAAGGCCAATCCGAGTGACGAGAGAACTCAAGTCATTCAGATGTGTGGGGGTCTTGGTGTTCAGATGAGAGGAAAAAGTTCCTTTCCGGCCATGATTCTTCCCGACTCGGTTCGCGAATGGTAGTCAACCTGGTTTTACTGCAAAGTCCAGTCGACTGGCCTCCCTCCTTTTACCATGGACCGAGTGAGGAAACCCTCCCCTTTGAAGGTGCTCGCGGAGGAGAAGGCGCGGGTGAGGGTGCTGGTCGAGCGAGTGGTCCAGAATATCCGTGACGGGGTCACCGGTATGGATCTCTTGGAGGTCTTCCTTCAGCGGCGCATCCAGCCTCTTCAAGCCCGAGACCATCCGATGTGGATGTATTCGGGTCTTGAAGACTCCACCCGGATTCACCCGGAGGAGGTCGATGACGACACACTGGAGAAGTGGCTGTCAGGCATGACCGGAAACAAGGACAACCCCAGGGGAGCCAGGAGAGTTCCTCCATTCGACCAGTCCCATGTACCAGAGAAGGTCCGATTCTGAGCTTTTGTTTGTAATCTGAATTCACTCGCGCAGCTGCCTATACTGCGTCGACTGACTTTGTTCTCCCTGCTTTCTTTCAGGCCATTATTGAAATGTATTCAATGCCCAACAGGGAGCAAGAGCGGGACCCGGAAGGAGAGGCGAGCGGCGGCGACAGTGGCGAATGGGACTCTGACGCTGGAGGGGACGAAGAAAGCGACAACCCAAGTGACGAAGAAGAAGTCGAGTCGCCTCCTCGTAGGGAGAGGCGGTCCAAACTTGACCAAGAACGACTGAGCGCCCATGAAAAGGCGATTGCTCAAGCTGGTCAGTCTTCAAAGCGTCCTCGGACCTCTTCACCAACTCCAACTAAAAAAGTGTCAAAGCATCCCAAAGTCGCAGAGCCGAAGCTTCAGAAGGCATTGCCGAAGATTAAGATTGACATCCCCGTCGCTTCTGCGTGAGTGTCTCCCTTTATATTCACTCGATGCCCTGTGCTGTTTGTTTTTCTTGTTTTAACCGGGCGAACTTTGGAACTGGCAGCGCTGCTACTTCCGGGACCTTAGCTTACAGGGATGATGATGAGGTAATGGAAGATGCGGTCACTTCTAATCTGGGTATGATTTCTGCCATTTTGTCTTTATTTTGGTCGACTCAACTGCAATGTGCACCATTGGGTGATGTGATTTTGTCGATTGAACTTTGAACAGCTCCTAACGTTATTGACCTCCCCGATGATGATGATGAAGAGCCCGAGAGGCATTTGACAAGGAAGAATAAGCAAGCTCCTACAAGCAAGGTGCCACAGTCGACGCCGAGGGCGGAACCAGTCGTTCAGGACGCTGGTGATGCCAATCGGGGTTCTGTTACCTTCGCCGTGCCATTGTCGAGTGCCTTGACTTCTTCGTCGACTGCTCAGGCCCCTGTCGACCCACCTTCGGTTTTTGCGACCCATCATGTCCCAGAGGATGAAGTGAATGCTGCCAAGGAAGCCATACGCCAGGCGGGCATTATGATGGAGAAGATGAAGACGGTGCGGGACGCTAGTCAGGCCGCCTACGATGCCAGCTCGGCTCTCCAGAGCAACGTTCAGGTTAGTTGGTCGCCGCTTGTTCTGTTAGGATATGCTATCTGAAGACTCTTTTTCTGAAAATCTTTGCATCTGTACACCCACTGGGTGCGTCGATTGAATTTTTAAACTAGTGGGGGCACGCTGAGTGCACCCGCTGGGTGTAGTCCCCGAGACTACGGTGGACTGCTGGCAGTCGACTGTAGTCTTTGTATTTTGATTCTTCGCTCGATGTGGTCTGGCCGCGTCGAGTGTAAACCGAACTGGTAGTTTGTCTCTTCCGCTCGGTCTGGGCGAGTGGGATCAGAACCGGTGGGGGCACGCCAAGTGCACCCACTTGGTGTAGTCTCCGAGACCGCAGTCGACTGTGGTCTGAGTTCTATGGTCTGAGTTCTCCTTTCTCTCCTCTCTCTCTTTTTTGGCACTTGACTCCGGCGGGCCGGTCGAGTGGGTCATAGCCGGTGGGGGCACGCAAAGTGCACCCACTGGGTGTAGTCCCCGAGACTATCATGGACTGCGGGCAGTCGACCGTAGTCTTAGTATTTATTGTCTTTGTTGTTTTTTGCTATGAAATAACTTCTCCTCCCTGATTACAGAAATCTTGTGATCTTAGAGCTCGCTTTGCTGATTTGGAGAAACAGCAGATCCAACTGAACCTTGACTTGGAATTGGCCAAGACAGGGCTGCAAAAGGTCAAGGACGGCGCCAATGGTAAGACGAGCTTGTCGACTGGTTTGTCTTAGGCTTGAGTACCTTTCTGCTCCTTCTGAATCAAGCTTCGTTTCTTCGCAGAAAAACTAAGAGAAGCTCTGGCGAAGAAGGATCAGGATTTGGCTGCTGCTCAAAAGGAAGCTGACGACAAAACCGCTCTGGCTGAACAGAAACTGGCTTCGGTCGGCCAGTTGGAAGAAGAGAACACCAAGATGAAATCTGCTCTGAATGAAGCCAACAAGGAGTGCACGCGCTTGAAGAAGGACAATCTCAACCTGTACGAGAAGATGGAAAGCATCGCTCGCAGGAGGGACGATCTGGAGAGCTATCTGAGGAGCCTTGCCAAGAAGTTGTTCATCAAGCTTGAAGGTACGCATTTTGTTCTGACTGATGTTTTTTTGTCGACTCGGCATACGAAAGTTGAGTTATCCTTGGACCGTGAATGCAGAGTTTTGCCAGAACTTCGAGGAGGAGACTGGGCGGATTGAGCCAGGTTTGGACCCAATCAATTCTCCCGTGAAAGATGAAACTGCCATGAATCTGCTCCGACTGGAATCCCGCATCGACAGTGTTGTGGACTACTAGGCTCGACTGAAAGTCGCCACGTCACGGATCGACCCGGCACTTTGGCCAGAGGCCATGCTCCAGAATGATCTTGAGTCCCTGATGACTCGACTTAACGAGATCCCTGACCGAGTGCAGGAGTGGAAGAAATCTTCTACCCGGTGTGGTGCCGACGTGGCTCTGTCTTTGGTTCATGTCCACTGCAAGGAGGTGGGACAAGATAAACTGGCAGCAATCAAGGTCGCCAACACCCAGAAGCATGACTTCCGAACTTTTATGGAGACTTTCATCGTTGCAGCCACTCGGATTGCCGACGGCGTTGACCTGGACGAGTTCGTCGAGCCTGCCAGCCCTCCTCCTGCGGAGTGAACAAACTTTTATGCCTCACCTTAAATTTGCCTCGGAATGCTGAGTGGTTTTTGTAACCGTTAAACTCTTTCGGGCTGAATGCCCGAGCACTTCGATCTGTGGTCCGGAATCTTGAGGATTTATCTGAACTTGGTTTATCGCTGAATATCTTCATGAATCCCCCGTCGAGTGGAAATCGTTCTTCATTCAAGACAACTTTTGTATTTGTGGCGCAGCTCCGAAGGAGAAGGTAGCAGTAGACCTGCACCTCGTCGTCCTTGCGGAGTGTGATGGAGCGCTCGTTGTATTTGTGGCGAAGCTCCCAAGGAGAAGGTGGCAGTCGACCTGCACCTCGTTACTGCAAAGCGGGATGGAGTGCACGTTGTATTTGTGGCAAAGCTCCCAAGGAGAAGGTGGCAGTCGACCTACACCTCGTCGTCCCTCGTTACTGCATAGCGGGATGGACCACATGTTGTATTTGTGGCAAAGCTCCCACGGAGAAGGTGGCAGTCGACCTGCATCTCGTCGTCCTTGAGGATTGAGATGTGTTTTGTACTTAGGCGAGTACTGGACTGCAGCTAAGCCCCCGAGTGGGAGGGTCGCTCACCACTCGGTAGGATTTTCAGATACTTAGGCGAGTACTGGACTGTAGATAAGCCCCCGAGTGGGAAGGTCGCTCACCACTCGGTAGGATTTTCAAATACTTAGGCAAGTACTGGACTGCAGCTAAGCCCCCGAGTGGGAGGGTCGCTCACCACTCGGTAGGATTTTCAGATACTTAGGCGAGTACTGGACTGCATCTAAGCCCCCGAGTGGGAGGGTCGCTCACCACTCGGTAGGATTTTCAAATACTTAGGCGAGT
>NC_041390.1:59397648-59401865 GCF_002162155.2 Triticum dicoccoides | reverse complement strand
TAGGATTTTCAGATACTTAGGCAAGTACTGGACTGCAGCTAAGCCCCCGAGTGGGAGGGTCGCTCACCACTCGGTAGGATTTTCATATAGTTAGGCGAGTACTGGACTGCAGCTAAGCCCCCGAGTGGGAGGGTCGCTCACCACTCGGTAGGATTTTCAGATACTTAGGCGAGTACTGGACTGCAGCTAAGCCCCCGAGTGGGAGGGTCGCTCACCACTCGGTAGGATTTTCAGATACTTAGGCGAGTACTGGACTGCAGCTAAGCCCCCGAGTGGGAGTGTCGCTCACCACTCGGTAGGATTTTCAGATACTTAGGCGAGTACTGGACTGCAGCTAAGCCCCCGAGTGGGAGGCTAGCTCACCACTCGGTAGGATTTTCAAATACTTAAGCGAAACGGGTTCGCAGCTAAGCCCCCGAGTGGGAGGCTGGCTCACCACTCGGTAGGAAATTATTTTTACAAACTTAGGCGAAGCGGATTCGCAGCTAAGCCACCCACTGGGGGATTTCTCATGCAAACAAAAACAATAACAATCACTGGGAAAATTATAACGCTCTTGTCTTTGATAAATAAACTACTGGAGTTTTTCTTATTACATCTCATCCCAGTGAGAATTCAAGTATAAAAGGGGCGGAGTAGCTCCGCATTCCAGGCTCGTGGCTCATCAATCTGGCGATCGACATTGTAGAGGTGGTACGCTCCATTGTGGAGGACTCTGGTGACTATGAAGGGGCCTTCCCAAGTAGGAGCGAGTTTGTGTGGTTTCTGCTGATCCACTCGGAGGACTAAGTCTCCTTCTTGGAAGGCTCGACTCTTCACATTTCTGGCATGGAATCGTCGCAAGTCTTGCTGATGGATGGTCGATCGGATCATGGCCATTTCTCTTTCTTCTTCTAGGAGGTCGACTGCGTCCTTCCGGGCTTGTTTTGCTTCGTCTTTAGAGTAGAGCTCGACCCGGGGGGGCGTTGTGAAGCAGATCACTCGGCAAGATTGCTTCGACTCCATAGACCAGAAAGAATGGGGTTCTTCCAGTCGCCTCACCTCGTGATGGATCCGCGCAAAAAATTGCCGCCGCCATGGCTGATCAGGGAGTTCTGCGCCCCGCCTTCCGCTTTCCTATCTTAATTCCTTCCCATTTATGTCCTGCATGCAGAAGATAAATGGCTGTGGAAAATGTTCATCACATGCACGAATTGCTTTAACTCTCGCTTAATTAACACCTATTGCATGTAGACTCTGGACGTCGGCAATTGACTACAGGTCATCTCCACCAGCCAGTGGACCTCCCACGATGTGGCAATAAACCGCATGCAGGAGATAAACAACCGAAACTTCCATCGCATGCAATACCGGCCTTAATTCTTGCTTAATTACCGCTAATTAAGTTTTTTTTGCATGCGTGTACAGGTTTTGGATGTGGGCAACCCCATCAATGCATCGTAACGGTAGGCGTTGGAGAATCCCTACGACCAATGGACTCTGGCACGACGCCTCGGGGGTTCCTCGGTCCGACGTATGCAAGCACTCACTGATAACATGTACGATGGAGTCAACAGCACACTGCAGCATCGTCCACTCGGCAGCAACTCCCACCAGTCGACATGGTCACTCGGATGGGACTAGCTCACTTGCACCAATCCGGATCATAGGCACTCAGCCACCCGTGCATCATCGCTCGGCTGGACATGACCTCATCATTCGACCGCCCTGCACGCGGTGACGAAGCTATTCACATCATTATCAACTTGTCCGAATCATCCTGACGCCCCATGCATCATCATTTCACGGGATGCGTCCACTTCACTCGGACGCCCCGCTCGCCGCCACTCCGTGGGACGCCTCTATTTCTCTCGGACACCCCACGCATCGTCACTCCGCGGGATGCGTCTACTTCACTCGGTCGCCCCGCGCGTAGCCATGGTTGGTCATCTTAACACCACTCGGCCGCTGTCGTGGTTCTAACTCTGACAGTGATGTAGGGGGGTGAATATAGAGAGGCTAGATCTTAGCTATTGGGAAGTTGTTACACGCGAGGTTTACGAGTTCAGGCCCTTCTCAGAGGAAGTAATAGCCCTACGTCTCGGAGCCCGGAGGCGGTCGACTGGATTATGCATGTATGGATTACAGGGGTGCGAACCCTTCATACTGAGGAGGGGGTGGCTTATATAGAGTTCGCCGGACCCCTCCTGCCCTCAGTAATGCAGGGTTTAAGGTACATTTAAGATTGGGCGTTTCTGGTAACGTCCCTAATAAAGTGCTATAATGATCATAAAGACTACTTAACAGCCGACCGTTTGCCTGCGGAGTGACTTTAGGTCTCCTGGCAGTCGAGTGGTTGGCTTCATGGTCGAGTGATAGCTTCTTGGTCGAGTGTCTTGAACCCGTCGAGTGGGATACCTTCAATTCGATTGAAAGGTGACTTCTCCTAGGGGTGTCCTAGGGTAGGACTCTTTGGTCAGGTCCGTGTCCCTACCCTAGGTACATGTCTTCATCATTAGCCCCCGAATGGATCGAGGTTAGAGTGGGGAAAGAGTTGGAGATCTTTCCGACTGGTTCTTCGGGCTATGTGAGCGCCTCGTTTTGGGTCAATCGTCATGGATGACGTTGCCAACCTTTTTCAGTCGCCTTGATCCATTCCAGGCCTTTCGTCGAGTGAATTTCTTTGTTTGTGACATACCGAGCACCGGCGCGATCGGGGTCTTCTGTTTTGACAAGTTGTTTTGTGGCCCGTGGATGTCGCGGGATTCGGATTTTGGGAAGTGTGCGGGACGGGAGCGGCCGCAGTAATCGGAAGCGATAAAGCGGAAGCTCCTTGATCCCCGCGTCGTCTTTTTCGCCACGTACTGCACGCGCGTCTGCTGCGGGATTTGACTGGATAGCCTGGGCCTACCAGTCAGCCACTCGGAAGCGGTCCCTTATAAATCGCCGGCTCGGGGTTTCCAAGCAGTGCGCTCTCTTCTCCTCCTTTCTTCCGCCTCTCTCCCTTCGCAAGTCCTTCCGCCACCTTCGTTCCCGCCCCAACGCAGTAGGCCCGTGTGAGAGTTCGCCGGCGGCGATGACGAAGAGCAAGACCTCCGCTCTGGAGCGCGCGAAGAAGGCGGCGGCGGCAGGGAAAGGGAAGAGGTCAGCTCGGGGCGGATCTTCCTCTAGGACCGCTCTTCCCAAAGGTTGGGTCCAGGGCGACTGGATGCCATCGGTGCTCCGGCAAGAGGATCTCGACGATATGGTCGAGGGGGGAGTCATTCCCCACGAAGCTGTGCGTCTTCCGAGGGGAGAGATCGAACCTCAACCCCGCGACGGTGAGTGCGTGCTCCTAGCCACCCACATCGACCGAAGGTTTTCTCTGCCGCCCCATCCTTTCTTCCGGAGTTTCCTGAATTTCTTCGGAGCGCAGCTCCACCACTTCACTCCCAACTCCATTGTCTACCTCGCTGCTTTCATCTCCATGTGTGAGGCTTTCTTGGGTTGTGGACCCCATTGGGGACTCTTCAAACACATCTTTACCTACCGTTCTCAATCGGTCAAGAAGGCTAAGTCGAGTGACGAGAGGACGCAGGTGATCCAGCTGTGCGGGGGCCTGGCGATCCAGACGAGGGGGAAGAGTTGTTTTCCATATATCACCTTCCCGGAGTCGGTCCGTGGCTGGCAGTCGACCTGGTTCTACTGCAAGGACGAGGCGACCCCAGGACAGTCGACTGGTCTACTGGTCTTCCTCTTTTTTCCCTCGACCGAGCCGAGAAGCCTGCCTCTCTGAAAGTCGCGCCGGAGGAAAAGGCCCAAGTCAAGGTGCTGGCAGGTCGGGTGGTTGAGCTAGTCTGCGAGGGTGTGACTGGTATGGACCTGCTGGAGGTCTTCCTTCAAAGGCGCATCCAACCGCTCCAGGCCCGCGACCACCCGATGTGGCTGTATTCGGGTCTTGACGACACCACTCGGGTCCACCCGGAGGAGGTCACCGACGAGATGGTGGAGGGGTGGCTGTCGAGCATCACGGGGAACAAAGACAACCCCCGAGGAGCCAGGAGGGTAACCCCACTCGACAACTCGTATGAGGTGGACCAGGTATGTCTTTGTGCTCCCGACTGAAATCTTGTCTTCTGCATTGGTCTTCTTTGAATAAGTTGATTGACTTTCGTCTTGCCTGTTGTTTTCCAGGCGACCACCGAGATGTAATCGACGCCCAACAGGGCACAGGGGTCGACTGAGGAAGGGGAGGCGAG
>NC_041390.1:59386900-59397188 GCF_002162155.2 Triticum dicoccoides | reverse complement strand
GGAGGGGCGATCCAAGCTCACCCACAATCCAGCGCGGGAACGTGGCAAGCCGACTGCTCCTGTTGGGCAGTCGTCGAAACGCCCTCGGACCTCTTCTCCTCCGCCGACTGGGAAGGCTCCCAAGCATCCACGAGCGACGCCATCCAAGCCGCCCAAGGCTCTACCCAAGATGAAGATAGCTGTTCCTACCATTTCCGGGTAATAATAAGACTTTCTTTCCTTTGTCGACCGTGGACGGATCCTTGGTCGATTCACTGAACCAACTGATTGACTTTCGAGATTTGCAGCGGTGCTACTTCTGAGATCTC
This sequence comes from Triticum dicoccoides, assembly GCF_002162155.2. Taxonomy (NCBI): domain Eukaryota; kingdom Viridiplantae; phylum Streptophyta; class Magnoliopsida; order Poales; family Poaceae; genus Triticum; species Triticum dicoccoides. Next base: position 59,396,880 of record NC_041390.1, on the reverse strand, counting down.
CGCCAGGAACGACGACCAAGAGATGGAGGACGCTGTTACCTCCAACCCTGGTACGATTGCTGACGTCCTGCCCTTGAGTCGACTGAACCTTTATTGCTACTCTGGTCGATTGAATGTTTTCCTTGTAGCTCCTCCTCATGTTATCGACCTCCCGGATGACGACGACCACGGTCCGTTGAGAGTGAGGAGGCACAAGAGGGCGTCGGATGACAAGACCCCCGTAATCCGCTCTGGCGTCCGAGGCCGTGGCTCAGGATGGTGGTGACACCACTCGGGCTTCTGTGACCTTCGCCGTTCCTCTGGCGAGTGCACGGCCCTCGGCGTCGACTGCGGATCCACCTTCGCTTTTTGCTGCGTACCCCGTCCCTGAGGACCAAGTGGCTGCTGCAAAGGAGGCTATACGCCAGGCGGGGATCATGATGGAGCAAGTGAAGATGGCTCGGGAGGCCAGCCAAGCAGCCTATGACGCGAGTTCGGCTCTTCAGAGCAACGTCCAGGTCAGTCGACTCGACATTTGGTCTGTTATGATATGCTGTTTGAAGAGTCTCTTTTCCGAAGATCTTTTGTATCTGTATCTGTACACCCACTGGGTGTGTCTGCCAATCCTTTGGACGAGTGGGGGCACGCTAAGTGCACCCACTGGGTGTAGTCCCCGAGACTACGGTGGACTGCTGGCAGTCGACTGTAGTCTTTACATTGTGTTGTTGTAGCTGTATTTCTTCACTCGGTTTGGTCGGGCCAGGTCGAGTGGAATTGTATCCGGTCGACTGCGGGCAGTCGACTTTTTTTTTTGGTTAAACCAGTGGGGGCACGCTGAGTGCGCCCACTGGGTGTAGTCCCCGAGACTACTGTCGAATGTTTTTGATTAGGATGTGGTCTTAGAAACGTCATCATTGTCTCTTAGTTACTCGGAAGCAACTTATCTTGGACGTCTGTCGACTGATTTTCCTTTTTACAGAAATCTTGCAAACTTGTAGCTCGCTATACTGAGTTGGAGAATCAGCAGATCCAGCTCAACCTTAACTTGAAGCTTGCTCAGGAGAATTTGAGGAAGGCACAAGAAGAAGCGAAAGGTATGGCTGGTGAGGTTCTCTATTCTTAACGGGTGGCTTTTCTTTCTTCTCCATTCTTGATGTTGGTTCCACTCGACGCGCCACAGATAAACTGGAGGAAGCTCTGAAGAAGAAGGACCAAGACCTTGCAGAGGCACAGAAGGAGGCCTCAAGCAAAATGAAGCTTGTAGAGGAGAAATTGGCTTCGGTCGGAGCTCTTGAACAGGAGAACTCCAGACTGAAAACTGCTCTCGAGACAGCTAATCGAGATGCCAGTCGACTGAAGAAGGAGAAGATGGCTCTGCACGACAAGGCGGGTGAGCTGGTGGGGAAGGTAAAAGATCTGGAAGCTTATCTCGGTGGACTTGCCAAGAAGTTGTTCGTCATGCTCGAAGGTAATTACTCTGCCCCGACTGTCTTGTAGTTTGCCGAGCCTGCGTAGGGCCACTGTCTTACTCTTGAATCGTGTTTGCAGAATTCTGTCAGAACTTTGAAGAGGAGACCAGTCGAGTGGAGCCAAACTTGGACCCTGTTAACTCTCTTGTGAAGGACGAGGCTGCCATGAACGTGCTCCGACTGGAGTCTCGTGTTGCCAGCGTCGTTGATTATCTGGCTCGGCTGAAAGTTGCAATGTCGTGGATCGACACATCACTCTAGCCTGGGACGACGCTTCAGAACGACCTCGAGTCTCTGATGGCTCGACTTAACGAAGTCCCAGGTCGAGTGGCGGAATGGAAGAAATCTTCTCCTAGATGTGGTGCTGATGTCGCTCTGTCTCTGGTCCGCGTCCATTGCAAGGAGGCGCGAGAAGAAAAGCTGGCGGCCATCCAAGTTGCCAATACCAGGAAGCACAGCTTTCAAGACTTCATGGAGACCTTCATCGCTGCTGCCACCCGCATTGCCGACGGGATCGACTTGGATGAGTTCGTCGCCCCTTCCAGTCCTCCTCCCGAGGAGTGAAAAACTTTGAACTTACCTCGGGATGCCGAGTGGATTTGTAACCGTTTAAACTCCGCCAAGCCGAGGGCTCGAGTACTTTGAGGTCTGGGACCTTCTGGGCTTTTTCTGAACTTGATTTATCGTTGGATATCTTCACGGTTTGATTCGTCGAGTGGAACTTGATCTTCACTCGGAATAATCTTGTATTTGCGACGCAGCTCCGAGGGAGAAGGTAGCGGTCGGCTCGCGGATTGGGTCGAGTCTTGTACTTAGGCAAGCACTGGGCTGCAGCTAAGCCCCCGAGTGGGAGGTTGGCTCTCCACTCGGTAGGATTTTTAAACTCTTAGGCGAGCACTGGGCTGCAGCTAAGCCCCCGAGTGGGAGGTTTGCTCTCCACTCGGTAGGTTTTTTTCAAACTTAGGCGAGTGTCGGACTGCAGCTAAGTCTCTAGGCGAGAGAACTTAGGCGAGTGCTGGACTGCAGCTAAGACCCCGAGTGGGAGGATCTCTCTCCACTCGGTAGGATTTTTTCAAACTTAGGCGAGTGCCGGACTGCAGCTAAGTCTCTAGGCGAGAGAACTTAGGCGAGTGCTGGACTGCAGCTAAGCCCCCGAGTGGGAGGATCGCTCTCCACTCGGTAGGATTTTTTCAAACTTAGGCGAGTGCCGGACTGCAGCTAAGTCTCTAGGCGAGAGAACTTAGGCGAGTGCTGGACTGCAACTAAGCCCCCGAGTAGGAGGATCGCTCTCCACTCGGTGGGATTTTTTCAAACTTAGGCGAGCAATGGGCTGCAGCTAAGCCCCCGAGTGGGAGGTTGGCTCTCCACTCGGTAGGATTTTTTCAAACTTAGGCGAAACGGATTCGCAGCTAAGTCACCCACTGGGGGATTCCGTATGTAAACAAAAGTGACAACAATTAATGGAACACTCTTGCCTTTGATAAAAATGAACTGCAGGAATTTTTCTTATTACATCTCGTCCAAGGGAGAGCTCAAGTGTAAAAGGGGCGGAGTAGTTCCGCATTCCAAGCTCGAGGCTCGTCGACCTGGCGATCAACATTGTAGAGGTGATACGCTCCATTGTGGAGGACTCTGGTGATGATGAAGGGGCCTTCCCAAGTAGGAGCAAGCTTGTGTGGTTTCTGTTGATCCACTCGGAGGACCAAATCTCCTTCTTGGAAGGCTCGACTCTTCACATTCCGGGCGTGGAATCGACGCAAGTCTTGCTGATAAATGGTCGATTTGATCATGGCCATCTCCCTCTCTTCTTCTAGGAGGTCGACTGCGTCTTGCCGGGCCTGTTCTGCTTCATCTTCGGTGTAAAGCTCGACTCGGGGCGCGTTGTGAAGAAGATCACTTGGCAGAACCGCTTCGGCTCCATAGACCAGAAAGAATGGAGTTCTTCCAGTCGACCGGTTAGGGGTGGTCCTCAATCCCCACAGAACTGACGGAAGCTCGTCGACCCAAGCACCTGTCGCGTGCTTGAGATCACACATCAGCCGAGGCTTCAGTCCTTTGAGAATCAAACCATTTGCTCTTTCAGCTTGTCCATTCGACTGAGGATGTGCGACCGACGCGTAGTCGACTCGTGTGCCTTGAGAGGCGTAAAAAGCTCTAAACTGGTCCGAATCGAAGTTTGACCCATTGTCAGTGATGATGCTATGAGGGACTCCATATCTGAATGTTAGTCCTCTGACGAAACTGATAGCAGTGCCAGCATCGAGGTTCTTGATAGGCTTGGCTTCAATCCATTTGGTGAACTTGTCGACTGCCACAAGCACATGCGTGAATCCGCTCCTGCCTGTTCTCAGTGGACCAACCATGTCCAGTCCCCAGACAGCAAAGGGCCAGACGAGTGGAATGGTCTTCAGGGCTGATGCAGGCTTGTGTGACATGTTGGAGTAGAACTGGCAGCCTCCACACTTGTCGACTATCTCTTTTGCCATCTCATTTGCTCTAGGCCAGTAAAATCCTGCTCGGTATGCTTTAGCCACAATGGTCCGAGAGGACGCATGGTGGCCACAGGTCCCCGAGTGGATATCATCAAGGATTATCTGACCTTCTTCTGGTGTTATGCACTTCTGACCGATTCCAGTCGGGCTTTCTCTATACAACTGCCCCTTTATGACTGTGAAGGCCTTGCATCGGCGGACGATCTGTCGAGCCTCTTCCTCGTCTTCTGGGAGCTCTTTCCTTAGGATATACGCGATGTACGGTATCGTCCAGTCGGGAGTGATTGCCAAGACTTCCATGATTAGGTCGACCATAGCAGGAACTTCGACTTCAGTCGGATCTGTGGCACTTTTCGGTTGTGGGGCTTCTTCTGTGAAAGGATCCTCCTGGACTGACGGTGAGCGGATGTGCTCCAGAAACACATTGTTGGGAATGGCTTCTCTCTTGGAGCCTATTTTTGCCAGATCATCAGCTACTTGGTTTTTCAGTCGGGGGATGTGATGAAGCTCTAACCCCTCGAATTTCTTTTCTAGCTTTCTCACTTCATTGCAATAACCAGTCATAGCTGGACTTCTGACGTCCCACTCCTTCATCACCTGATTAACCACCAAATCTGAGTCGCCATAGACCATGAGGCGACGGACGCCGAGTGAAATGGCCATGCGCAACCCATACAAAAGTGCTTCATACTCTCCTTCATTGTTGGAGGAATCGAAGTGAATCTGGAGAACCTATCTGAGCTTATCTCCTCGGGGGGAGACTAGAACTACCCCAGCACCGGAACCATTCAGCATCTTAGATCCATCGAAGAACATGGTCCAGTGCTCCGAGTGAACTTGAGTCGGAAGTTGCTGTTCAATCCACTCGGCGATGAAATCTGCAATTGCTTGGGACTTGATAGCCTTCTTTGCTTCAAACTTGATATCTAAGGGAAGGAGTTCAATCGCCCACTTGGCCACTCGACCAGTTGCATCTCTGTTATGCAGAATCTCTGACAGTGGGGCGTCGCTGACGACTGTAATGGAGTGGTCAGAGAAGTAATGTGCAACCTTCTTGGTGGTCATATAAATCCCATATACAAGCTTCTGGTAGTGAGGGTATCTTTGTTTTGAAGGTGTCAAAACTTCAGACACATAATAGACTGGGCGCTGAACTCTGAAGGCTTTTCCTTCTTCTTCCCGCTCGACCGTAAGTATTGTGCTGACAACTTGCCCTGTGGCTGCAATGTAAAGCAGCAGAGGCTCTTTGCTGATTGGGGCGGCAAGCACCGGCTGGGTGGAGAGTAGAGCTTTGAGCTCTGCAAATGCTGCATCAGCTTCCGGAGTCCACTCGAACTTGTCAGACTTCTTCATCAGTCGGTAAAGGGGCAACGCCTTTTCACCGAGATGAGAAATGAATCGACTTAGGGTGGCCAAGCAGCCTGTAAGCTTTTGGACGTCGTGCACGTGAACGGGATGCTTCATCCGGAGTATGGTGCTGACTTTTTCAGGATTGGCGTCGATCCCCCGTTCGGAAATGAGAAAACCGAGTAACTTTCCACCTGGAACTCCGAATGTGCACTTTGATGGATTGAGCTTGATATCATACCTCCTGAGGTTGGCAAAGGTTTCGGCAAGGTCAGCTCGCAGGTCAGAACCTTTGCGTGACTTGACCACAATATCATCCATGTATGCCTCCACATTCCGACTGATTTGAGTGAGTAAACACTTTTGAATCATTCTCATGAACGTGGCTCCGGCGTTCTTGAGGCCGAACGGCATGGTGACATAACAGAAGCATCCAAATGGGGTGATGAAAGCTGTTTTGAATTCGTCGGGTCCATACAGACGGATCTGATGGTACCCGGAATAAGCATCTAGAAAAGACAATCTCTCGCACCCCGCAGTCGAGTCGACTATTTGGTCGATGCGAGGGAGAGGAAAATGATCTTTCGGGCAGGCCCGATTGATATGTTTGAAATCAATGCACATGCGAAGTGACTTTTCCTTCTTGGGGACCATGACGACATTGGCGAGCCACTCGGAGTGGTAAATCTCTCGGATAAACTCCGCTGCTAAGAGCCGAGCCACCTCCTCGCCAATGGCTTTCCTCTTCTGGACGGCGGACCGTCGAAGATGTTCTTTCACAGGCTTGAACTTCGGGTCGACTCGTAGACGGTGCTCAGCCAGCCCTCTGGGAACTCCAGGCATGTCAGAGGGTTTCCATGCGAAGATGTCCCAGTTCTCACGGAGGAGCTGGATGAGCGCTTCTTCCTATTTGGAGTCAAGCGTCGTTGAGATGTGAGTCGGAGCAGCATCGGGGTCGGTCGGGTGAATGTGGACTGTCTTTGTTTCACCGGACGACTGAAAAACTGATTCTGAAGTAGGCTTCTTGGCTCGTAGCAACTCGCTTGGATCGGCAGCCTTTTGGTACTCTTGCAGCTCGACCACTGCCATCTGAGCATCTGCAATCTTTGAGCCCTTCTGAAAGCACTCTTCCGCCTTCTTCCGATTGCCTGTAACAGTGATCACACCTTTGGGGCCAGGCATCTTCAGTTTGAGATACACGTAACATGGTTGGGCCATGAAGCGTGCGTAAGCTGGCCTGCCCAAAATGGCGTGATAAGCACTTTGGAAGTCCACAACCTCAAATGTCAACTTTTCCTTGCGGTAATTCTTTGAATCACCGAAAACCACATCAAGAGCGATCTGGCCGAGTGATTGGGCTTTCTTCCCAGGAATGACTCCATGGAAACTCATGTTACTGGTGCTAAGCCTGGACATCGGAATGCCCATTCCTTTCAATGTTTCAGCATACAGTATGTTCAGGCCACTGCCACCATCCATCAGGACTTTAGTCAGTCGAGTGCCTTCAACAATTGGGTCGACCACCAAAGCTTGCCTCCCAGGGGTGGCAATGTGCGTCGGGTGATCAGACTGGTCGAATGTGATGGCAGTCTGAGACCACTTCAGGTAACTGGGTGTTGCCGGGGCAACCATGTTCACCTCTCGGTTAATGACTTTCAGTCGACTTTTGCTTTCGACATCGGCAAAAATCATCAGGGTGGAATTGACTTGGGGGTATCCATCGTCACTGTCTTCCTTGTTCTCGACTCTGTCCGACTCTTTTTCCTTATCCTTGGACTGCTTTCCTTGGAACTGCTGGATCAGGAGCCGGCACTGTCGAGTGGTATGCTTTGGGTAAATAAAATTACCCTCTTCATCCTTCTTGGTGTGGATGTGACATGGCAGATCCAAAACATCATTTCCGTCTTGATCCTTGACTTTCTTGGGCTTCCAGGGGCCTTTGGGTTTTCCCTTGAAATTTCCCTGGGTTGCGGCCAGGGCCTCCCCAGGGGCGGCTGGCTCGGCCTTCCGCTTCTGCTTCCGACTGGAATTGCCTCTGGTTTCCTGGGCGACTACTTTATGCTTGCCACTCCGGAGTCGATCTTCATCTTCTCCGTTAGCGTACTTGGTGGCAATCTCCATCATCCGATTCAGAGACATCTCTCCAGTTCGACCGAACTTCAGATTCAACTCTCTGTATTTAACACCTTCCTTGAAGGCACAAACTGCTTGATGGTCTGGCACATTCTCAACCGAGTGATGCAGCGTGATCCACCTCTGGATGTGTTCCCTCAGAGTTTCATTCGGCTTCTGCACGCAAGACCGCAACTCTGTAAGGCCTGCAGGTCGCTTGCATGTTCCTTCAAAGGTCGTGATAAACACTCGGGAGAGGTCCTGCCAAGTGTAAATGTTGTTGGGTGCTAACTAATTTAGCCACGCTCTGGCCGAGCCCTCTAACATGAGAGGCAAATGCTTCATGGCCACCTCATCATTTCCACCGCCAATCTGTACAGCCACTCGGTAATCTTCGAGCCAGGTGTCAGGCTTAGATTCACCGGTGAACTTGCTGATTCCAGTCGCCAGCCTGAAATTGGGAGGAATCAGTGCGGCTCTGATGGCTCGATTGAAACACTCTGGCCCTGAAGCACGCACTCCGCTGCTGGCAGACGCATCTCTGTTGTGTCCTTCTCGATGAGCTCTGTTCCTGTCAACCAAACCTTGAACGAGGATGGATCTCGCATCAAAGCCTGGGTCTCTGGGGTCGACTGGAATCCTCTGCCCAACACTATGAGGGCGTCTGTCATCTTGTCGTCGAGGCGCATATGACCCACTCCTCGGGGGAGGGGTTGGCACTCGACGTCGATCCTCACGGTCGAATCGGTGATCATACTGCTCATTCCTCCTATACTGGTCACGCCGGTCACCACGTCCCTCACGCCTTAGGGGCGATCTCGGGCTGTGAGCCAACTCGACTGTATCTGTTGCGACAGATCGACTGTGGATCCTATTCCGCGACTGAGAGACAGCGGAATTCTGGTTTCCCGCCGCCGGAGCAATGCTCTGATCTGTAACAAGCCCCTGCCAGCCTCCGACTGGGAGGGCTGAATCGATTCTGCTATACAGGCCGCGGCGGCCAAATTCTGAACTGGGGTTCGATATACCTGCGTCGGTGGGAAGAGCTGGCGTCGACTAGACTCGGGAGCCCGCTGACGCGCTTGCTCGTTGAGTGCTCGCTGGAGATTCTCCAGTCGAGTGCGCTCGGCCAAGTTGGCCAAACGCGCGTCCTCCAAGGCCCGGGCCTCGGGGGTCTCTCCGACGATAGGAGTGCGGAGCACGTCCATGTTCCGGCGGCGAAGCTCCTCTCGCTGTAATGACGTGAGAGGTTCGGGGAGATACTCATCGTGGGGATGCGACGGATCGCCCCCACCCGCGCCTCCATCAGCGCGAGGGAAACCGAGAGGACTGTGCATTCCGTCGACCGCCAGAATCTCAGCCGCTGGGTCGCTGCTGTCGCACTCAGATGCGGTCTCCGCGGAGCCAGTCGACAGGTCGAACAGGCCGCAGAGGGATTCGTCGGGCTCGATTGCCGTGACTTGCGGGGTGGCCGACTGGCGAGCCACGGCATGCCTCACCCACCTCTAAAGTCTCGACCGACCGGAGCGCTTGCGCCGGTGGGAGACAGAGCAGGGAGACGATACGGGGGCCGACCGATACTGGGTCGACGGCTGCCGCAGGAGGACGCCACGAACGAATGCGCGGAAATGCGTCGCACGGCAAACGGGGAGCGCGTCGATGTCGAGTGGTGCCTCCTGAAGCCAGGCGGAGTCATCGACGATGAAGGTGAGCGCGCCGAGACGGATCTCGCGGTCCTCCACCAAAACTCTGCAAGAAAACATGATCAAAGGGATCGGAAAAGATCGCAACTTCTCCAACTAAGCGCTAAGATTCCGGCCCCACGGTGGGCGCCAACTGTCGTGGTTCTAACTCTGACAGTGATGTAGGGGGGTGAATATAGAGAGGCTAGATCTTAGCTATTGGGAAGTTGTTACACGCGAGGTTTACGAGTTCAGGCCCTTCTCAGAGGAAGTAATAGCCCTACGTCTCGGAGCCCGGAGGCGGTCAACTGGATTATGCGTGTATGGATTACAGGGGTGCGAACCCTTCATACTGAGGAGGGGGTGGCTTATATAGAGTTCGCCGGACCCCTCCTGCCCTCAGTAATGCAGGGCTTAAGGTACATTTAAGATTGGGCGTTTCTGGTAACGTCCCTAATAAAGTGCTATAATGATCATAAAGACTACTTAACAGCCGACCGTTTGCCTGCGGAGTGACTTTAGGTCTCCTGGCAGTCGAGTGGTTGGCTTCATGGTCGAGTGATAGCTTCTTGGTCGAGTGTCTTGAACCCGTCGAGTGGGATACCTTCAAGTCGATTGAAAGGTGACTTCTCCTAGGGGTGTCCTAGGGTAGGACTCTTTGGTCAGGTCCGTGTCCCTACCCTAGGTACATGTCTTCATCAGCCGCCCCGCGCGTCGCCACTCGGTTGGTCACCTCATAACCACTCGGCCGCCCTGCGCGTCGCCACTCGGTTGGTCACCTCATAACCACCCGACCACCCTGCGCGTCGTCATCGGTTGGTCACCTCATCACCACTCGGCCGCCCCACGCGTCGCCACTCGGTTGGTCACCTCATAACCACTCGGCCGCCCCGCGCATC
>NC_041390.1:59361858-59386488 GCF_002162155.2 Triticum dicoccoides | reverse complement strand
TCGGTTGGTCACCTCATAACCACTCGGCCGCCCCGCGCGTCGCCATCGGTTGGTCACCTCATCACCACTCGGCCGCCCCGCGCGTCGCCACTCGGTTGGTCACCTCATAACCGCTCGGCCGCCCCGTGCATCGCCACTCGGTTGGTCACCTCATAACCACTCGGCCACCCCGCGCGTCGCCACTCAGTTGGTCACCTCATCACCACTCGGCATCCCCCAGTGGGTGACTTAGCTGCGAATCTTTTTCACCTAAGTTCAAGAAATCCTACCAAGTGATGAGTCAGCCTCTCACTCGGGGGCTTAGCGGCGAATCTTTTTCGCCTAAGTTCAAGAAATCCTACCGAGTGATGAGTCAGCCTCTCACTCGAGGGCTTAGCTGCGAATCTGTTTCGCCTAAGTTCAAAAAATCCTACCGAGTGGAGAGCAAACCTCCCACTCGGGGGCTTAACTGCAGTCCAGTACTCGCCTAAGTTTGAAAAAATCCTACCGAGTGGAGAGCAAACCTCCCACTCGGGGGCTTAGCTGCAGTCCAGTACTCACCTAAGTTTGAAAAAATCCTACCGAGTGGAGAGCAAACCTCCCACTCGGGGGGCTTAGCTGCAATCCAGTACTCGCCAAAGTGTTTGAAATCCTACCGAGTGGAGAGAAAGCCTCCCACTCGGAGGCTTAGCTGCAGTCCAAGGACTCGCCTAAGTAGCCAAAATCCGACTGAGACAAGAGCAAACCTCTAACTCAAGGAGCTGCATCACAAGTATAATGTGTGCTCCATCCCTATCCGCAAGGACACCGAGACGAAGGTCGACTGTCACCATCGCCTCGTCACCACTCGGCTAGTCGCGCACTTTCAGACAACTAAGTCATTTTACATTCTGTTATTTCCGTCTTCCCGAGTGTCCCGTAATTCACACATCACGTTCACTCGGAGGCCACGCCACCGAGTGTACCTCTACACTCGGCTGCTTATTTTCACATACTTGCTTAGTACTGGTTATGTGACTCCCGAGTCCAACTTCCATTTTTTCGCATACATCATGCACGAACACCATGTGTCGTTCTTCATTTCGAGTTTGCATCGGTCCTCCGGGGCTGCAACTCAGTCGAAACACTACACTTCCGTTTTATTTGAGCCATTATTCCAATGAGTTTAATCGGATCCGTCGCTTCGACAAGTTTGAACAGATCCTTCGCTCTTTCAAACTCTTGCTGGTTAACCAGCAAGCCCCTTGCACTCCCAGCGGGTGTCTATGGGTGTTATTCACACAAATCATTTCAGCACACATCAAATTTCCTCGAGAAATTATTTCGTTGGCTTGTGTCATTTTTTACACAAGTTACACGATCACTCGACGGCCCTATGCGCCAACTTCATCGCTGCTCGGACTTGGTCACCTTACCGGTCCCAGCGCACCACAACACCGACCTTGTCGCTCTATTGACTTCAAACACATCCGGTCAACCCCTCTGCGGAATACTCTTCATCGTATCAATAATATAGACCTTGTCAGGCATGAGACAGATATGTCCCTTTTATAATCAAACTTCACAGTTCACTCCTTTGCGAGTTTGCCTCTTTCGAGCACCACTCGGAAGCTTCTCCTCATCTTTACCCGAGTCCGACTCGATGAATTGCAAATCATCCATTCAAAACTATATTTCTCGTATTCCGACATGCCCATTGTCGAAGCCTGTAGTACGCTCAGGGGCTATGCCGCACTCGGGGACTGCATCTCATTTGGAATGACACTCTCCTGAGTGGTCGAGTGTTTCATCACCAGTCAGATCATTCACTTCAACAAGCGCATTCAATCCGCCACTTTGACAAGTTTTATAATCACCCAGGACGCTCTGCGCGCCATCTTCATTCCTACTCAAACTCAGTTGTCACGCCGGTCTTGTTGCGTCGCAACCACACTACATCAACCTCATCACTGCATTAGCTTCGAAAGCATCTGGCTAACTCCTTCGAAGACAATTTCAGCCACTTGGCTGGACATGCAATCTTTCACTCGGCTGCCCCGCGCGTCGTCACCTGGCCACGCCGCGCGTCGTCACTCGGCCACCCCTCGCATCACCACTTGGCTGGATACGCATTCCTTCACTCGGCCACCTCGTGCATCCTCACTCGGCCGCCCCGTGCGTCGCCACTCGGTTGTGCACATCTTCACCACTCGGCCGCTCCGTGCGTCGTCATTCGGTTGGTCACCTCATCACCACTCGGCCGCCCCGCGCATCGCCATTGGTTGGTCACCTCATCACCACTCGCCCGCCCCGCACGTCTCCATCGGTTGGCAACCTCATCACCACTCGGCCGCCCCGCGCATCGTCACTCGGTTGTGCACATCATCGCCCCTCGGCCACCTTGCACGTCACCATCAGTTGGACATATCTTTACCTCTACACCCCCAGCATGGGAATGACTAAGTTACTCATATGATCAAACCTCATATCACACTCTGTAGCAAGCTTACCTCTTCCGAGCATCACTCAGGGGCTACGCTTAGCCATTGGCCATGCTTCCCTCAAGGGTTACACCCATTCGATCAACCCATTGATCACATCAGGAGTATCTTTCTAACCATACATGCTCGTTCCGCCAAAAATTTATAAGGGTAGGTACCGTTCACTCGGACGATCACCCAAGTAATTTCTTGAAGTCATCTTCAGGACTGCAAAAGGGTGAAATGATGGTCCTCTACGGATACACTTGGCCCTTATCCTAGGCTCCAAGGCGTCAGTTTCACAAACTTGGACTCAAAGATGGCATGCGTTGGTGTTCCCCCGGGATGATGAGTGGCATCTCTCCGGAGAGTCAGCCCACACACTAGCCTTGCCACTCGGGTTTCATGGCATGTCGAAGTCAGACCACTAGTCTATCTCCTCCGGGAGACATACGAATGCCACCAAGTTTTTCCTTGCAGTCAACATACCCAGATTAGTTGGGAAGCACGTCCACTCGGACAAATACCCCTTTGACGCAAAATCTAACGGTCAATATAAGAAGTACTACTGGAACGACCACTCCCTAGAGTGTCCAGCTTTTTTCTACAGTCGGCAGTTTCAAAGCCAGTTCATTCACCATGCCGAGAGCACGAAGATTCACCTGCTTGACCAAGTTCCAGGTTGAATTTATCCCGTGCCGAGTGCACGAAGATCAGTCTGACTGACTCAGCTCCAGCCTGAGCTTATTTACCATGTCAAGCGTCTGAAGATGCATCCGATTCACTCAATTTCATCCTAAAAGATATTTACCGTGTCGACTGCATGGAGGTTTACCAGGAGACTTAAACCCTCTGCCCGACTCATCTAGTCCGACAGAGGCTCGGGGACTACACCCAGTGGGTGCACTCAGCGTGCCCCCACTGGGAGAGAACTCAGAAAGAAACATTTTTGCTCGGTCAAGACCAGCTCCAGATCACTCAAGTATTACTCGACTTCCAAGTCGAGGAGAAACAAGCTAGACCAATACCAGATTCTCAAGTACTACTCGACCTCTGAGTCGGAGAGGAACAAATTCAATCGGTACCGGCCAAGAAGATTTTTACTTTTCTCAGACCCCCGCCGACTGCCTGCAGTCGACGGCGGTCTTGGGGACTACACCCAGTGGGTGCACTCAGCGTGCCCCCACTGGAGTAATCTCCACTTGGTACGACCTGACCAGTCCGAGTGATGAACAACAAACAAACAAGTTCTAAAGGCTCCCATCGGCTACCAAAAAAATTGCTATAAGGTGAGTTTAACGCTCCTCTATGGACCTGTCTTGAGCCTTCTTCTAGGACTCAAAGCGTGAAACTCATAAGTTTGGATCAAGAACCGACTTGTACTGACGTTCCTCCGGGATAAGAATGGCATCTCTTCGAGAGAACAGCCCATGCGTCAATCTTGTTCCCCGGATTTAATGACACATCCATACTCTGATCACAAGTTAACCTCTTCCGAGAGATGATCGAATGTCACCAAGTTGCTCCTCACGGGCACTTACCCCATATCAGTCGGGAAGCACAGTACCAGAATCCATTGAGATTTTGTTCAAACCTTGGTTGTCTGAAAGCACGATGACAAGTACCGAGTATTTCCGTAATCACTTGGACCAAATTGTGTCTTTCACGAACTCATTCTGCAAAATCGCAATCGATTCAGGGGCTAATGTTGGGGATACACATAATAGGTAGGCCCACGAATGGTCGAAATATCATAAAGCATGGGGTCCACACAACATGTGGGTCCAGATAAATTTTATACAGGCATACTATCCACTCGGACAAGCAGCATACCATCCACTCGGATGAAAGTTCACCACTCGACCGTACGACTCACTCGGATATACGAAGACCAGTAGATAGCAAAGCAGTCGGCATCATTCTCATAGTGAGGGCTTGGTAGTGGGCTGGTATTATGGCATTCATGCCCCACTTTGTAATATAGGAGGTGAGGGGGTGGCGCGCTCTATATAAGCCACCCCCACCACTAGACGAGGGGGATTTTTTCTTCCACCTCTCCCTCTTTCTCACCATTTAGCTCAAGGCATGGAGATCCGTTCTCCCCTCTCTCTCTCTCTATCTCAAATACACAATGTAATCTCCGGATATACACTCAGATAAAACAAAGCCTCTCCGGGGCACGAGACGTAGGGCTGTTATCTCCACTGTGAGAGGCCCGAACTCGCAAAAACCACCGTGCCACCCATTTGCATCTCGATAGATCGTGCTCCGTTACCCTGTACCTTATTATTATCGGAATCGTTCCTATGACAGGGGGGCCTTCTCTTTTTTATGGCCTTTCTCTTTTTTTATTCCTCACTTGGGACAATGCTCTAATAATGATGATCATCACACTTCTATTTATTTACAACTCAATGATTACAACTCGATACTAGAACAAAGATGACTCTATATGAATGCCTCCGGCGGTGTATCGGGATATGCAATGAACCAAGAGTGACATGTGTGAAAGAATTATGAATGGTGGCTTTGCCACAAATACTATGTCAACTACATGATCATGCTAAGCGATATGACAATGATGATTGTGTCATGATGAACGGAATGATGGAAAGTTGCATGGCAATATATCTCGGAATGGCTATGGAAATGCCATAGTAGGTAGGTATGGTGGCTGTTTTGAGGAAGATATAAGGAGGTTTATGTGTGAAAGAGCGTATCATATCACGGGGTTTGCATGCACCGGCGAAGTTTGCACCGACTCTCAATGTGAGAAAGGGCAATGCACGGTACCGAAGAGGCTAGCAAGGATGAAAGGGTGAGAGTGCGTATAATCCATGGACTCAACATTAGTCATAAAGAACTCACATACTTATTGCAAAAATCTACAATTCATCAAAAACCTCGGCACTACGCGCATGCTCCTAGGGGGATAGATTGGTAGGAAAAGACCATCGCTCGTCCCCGACCGCCACTCATAAGGAAGACAATCAAATAACACCTCATGTTTCAAAAAATTTGCATAACGTTTACCATACGTGCATGCTACGGGACTTGCAAAACCCAACACAAGTATTTCTCAATTTCACAACTACTCAACTAGCATGACTTTGATATTATTACCTCCATATCTCAAAACAATCATCAAGCATCAAACTTTTCTTAGTATTCAACACACTCATAAGAAAGTTTTATTATTAATCTTGCATACCAAGAATATTAGGGTTTTAAGCAAATTACCATGCTAATAAGACTCTCAAAATAATCTAAGTGAAGCATGAGAGATCAATAGTTTCTATAAAACAAATCCACCACTGTGCTCTAAAAGATATAAGTGAAGCACTAGAGCAAAACTATAAAGCTCAAAAGATATAAGTGAAGCACATAGAGTATTCTATCAAATTCCAAATCATGTATGGCTCTCTCAAAAGGTGTGTACAGCAAGGATGATTGTGTTAGACTAACAAGCAAAGACTCAAATCATAAAAGACGCTCCAAGCAAAACACATATCATGTGGTGAATAAAAATATAGCTCCAAGTAAAGTTACCGATAGAAGTAGACGAAAGAGTGGATGCCTTCCGGGGCATCCCCAAGCTTTGGCTTTTTGGTGTCCTTAGATTATCTTGGGGTGACATGGGCATCCCCAAGCTTAGGCTCTTGCCACTCCTTGTTCCATAATCAATCAAATCTTTACCCAAAACTTGAAAACTTCACAACACAAAACTTAAAGTAGAAAACTCGTGAGCTCCGTTAGCCAAAGAAAACAAAAGACCACTTCAAGGTACTGTAATGAACTCATTATTTATTTATATTGGTGTTAAACCTACTGTATTCCAACTTCTCTATGGATTATAAACTATTTTACTAGCCATAGATTCATCGAAATAAGCAAACAACACACGAAAAACAGAATCTGTCAAAAACAGAACAGTCTGTAGTAATCTGTAGCTAGAATAATATCTGGAACTCCAAAAATTCTAAAATAAATTGCTGGACGTGAGGAATTTATCTATTAATCATCTTAAAAAATAATTAACTAAATATCACTCTCCAAATAAAAATGGCAGCAGTTCTCGTGAGCGCTATAGTTTCTATTTTTTACAGCAAGTTCAACAAGACTTTCCCCAAAGTCTTCCCAACGGTTCTACTTGGCGCAAACACTAATTAAACACAAAAAACAGAAGCTAAATAATTTATTTATTACTAAACAGGAGCAAAAAGCAAGGAATAAAAATAAAATTGGGTTGTCTTCCAACAAGCGCTATTGTTTAACGCTCCTAGCTAGGCATAACAAGCAAGAATAGATCTAGGTATTGCCATCTTTGGTTTTCAACTTTTTAGCGGAATCAAGCTCGAATCCGGGAGGTTCTTTATGTTTCCCTTCATATTCTGAAATTTTTAGATCTAAAGAATCCAACCACTTATTGCAAAGGGTAATCAACATATTCATGCGGTGAATATTTCCACTAATGTTCTTAAGAGGTTGAAGAGATTTCTGCAAGATTTTAGTAACTTCACAAATTTTTTCAAAAACTTGTGTCTCTTCCTGAGTAGGATGAGGCCCCTTTTGTTGAGGTAGTGTTCTCACTATACCTTCTATAATTTCAAGTGCAATATGGGGATCGATTTCAATAAAATTTCCTTTGGCAACGCAATCCAAGAGTTGTCTATGAGACATATTTAATCCAACATAAAAATTGCGAAGCAAAATTCTCAAATTATTTCAGAGGTACAATTATGATGAGATTCCATTATTCTCAACCAGGTATCTTTTAAGTTTTCTCCTAACCTTTGTTTAAAGTGAAAGATTTCGAACTCAGGGGTCAACGGAGAAGATAAGGGACTAGCCATAACGACAAGCAAACACACAAGCAAACAGGCAAAAAGAGGCAAATAAAGAAAGAGAGGGAGGATAGAGAGAGAGAGAGGGCGAATAAAATGGCAAGGGTCAAGTGGAGGAGAGGAAAACGAGAGGCAAATGGCAAATAATGTAATGCGGGAGATAGGGATTGTGATGGGTACTTGGTATGTTGACTTTTGTGCAGACTCCCCGGCAACGGCGCCAGAAATTTTTCTTGCTACCTCTTGAGCACTGCGTTGGATTTCCCCGAAGAGGAGAGGATGATGCAGCAAAGTAGCGTAAGTATTTCCCTCAGTTTTTGAGAACCAAGGTATCAATCCAGCAGGAGGCTACGCGCGAGTCCCTCGTACCTACACAAAAACAATAGCTCAATGCAACCAACGCGCTTAGGGGTTGTCAATCCCTTCACGGTCACTTACGAAAGTGGGATCTGATAGAGATGATAA
Source organism: Triticum dicoccoides (assembly GCF_002162155.2). Classification (NCBI taxonomy): domain Eukaryota; kingdom Viridiplantae; phylum Streptophyta; class Magnoliopsida; order Poales; family Poaceae; genus Triticum; species Triticum dicoccoides. The sequence continues at coordinate 59,378,741 of NC_041390.1, read as the reverse complement.
ATAATATTTTTGGTATTTTTGGTATAGAGATGCAAAGTAAAAAGTAAAGGCAAAGTAAAAGCAAAGCAATAATAAAGTGATAGAGATAAATATGATGAGAAAGAGACCCGGGGGCCATAGGTTTCACTAGTGGCTTCTCTCAAGAACATAAGTATTCTACGGTGGGTGAACAAATTACTGTTGAGCAATTGACAGAATTGAGCATAGTTATGAGAATATATCTAGGTATGATCATGTATATAGACATCATGTCCGAGACAAGTAGACCGACTCCTGCCTGCATCTACTACTATTACTCCACTCATTGACCGCTATCCAGCATGCATCTAGAGTATTAAGTTAAAAACAGAGTAATGCCTTAAGCAAGATGACATGGTGTAGAGGGATAGTTTTATGCAATATGATAAAAAAACCATCTTGTTATCCTCGATGGTAATGATACAATACGTGCCTTGTTGCCCCTTCTATCACTGGGAAAGGACACCGCAAGATCGAACCCAAAGCTAAGCACTTATCCCATGGCAAGAACAACCAATCTAGTAGGCCAAACCAAACTGATAATTCGAAGAGACTTGCAAAGATAACCAATCATACATAAAATAATTCAGAGAAGATTCAAATATTATTCATAGATAGACTGGATCATAAACCCACAATTCATCGGTCTCAACAAACACACCGCAAAAAGAAGATTACATTGAATAGATCTCCACAAGAGAGGGGGAGAACATTGTATTGAGATCCAAAAAGAGAGAAGAAGCCATCTAGCTAATAACTATGGACCCGTAGGTCTGAAGTAAACTACTCACACTTCATCGGAGGGGCTTGGATGATGATGTAGAAGCCCTCCGTGATCGATGCCCCCTCCGGCGGAGCTCCGGAGCAGGCCCCAAGATGGGATCTCGTGGATACAGAAAGTTGCGGCAGTGGAATTAGGTTTTTGGCTCCTGTTCTGATCGTTTGGGGATACGTGGATATATATGGGAGGAAGAAGTATGTCGGTGGAGCTTCGAGGGGCCCACGAGGCAGGGGGCGCGCCCTCCACCCTCGTGACCACCTTGTGGCTTTCTTGACGGAGGGTCCAAGTCTCCTGGGTCTTATCTGATGAGAAAATCACGTTCCCGAAGGTTTCATTCTGTTTGGACTCCCTTTGATATTCTGTTTCTCCGAAACACTGAAATAGGCAAAAAAACAGCAATTCTGGGCTGGGCCTCCGGTTAATAGGTTAGTCCCAAAAATAATATAAAAGTGGAAAATAAAGCCCAATATAGTCCAAAACAGTAGATAATATAGCATGGAGCAATCAAAAATTATAGATACATTGGAGACACATTCCGCTGAAGGCTATTCACGCCTACCGGAACCCTGCACCAGCCATGGAGCCAGAGCCGGAACCACAAGTTGATCCTTCACGATAGTCTAATTACCAGTGGGATCCGGAGATGATTGTCAGCCAGTGGCAATCGGAATCTTCTTCTTCTTCTTCTCAGTACGACCCCAACTATTATTATCGATATCCGCCAGGCCAGCCGTGGCCATAGACCAACTTAGGCCAAAAGCCTAAGCTTGGGGGAGTACGTATTCCCCACCGACATTACATTTATGTTCACACACTCATTGCTAGATGTCGGTGCTCATACTTTTTCCTTGTATCATCCATGCTAGTTTATTTTCCTTTTTATGATTTCTTCTTGTGTGTTTAATAAACCTTAAGAAAAACAAAAAAAATTAGTTGTAGCTTTTACCTAGTTTTAATTTCCAAGCTTGTAGTAGTAATTAAAAAGAAAACCCAAAAATATTTATTGTTCTTCTTTTACTTGTTGGGATCTCTCCCGTGTAAATTTTATTTCTTTTCTTTGGGGATCGATAGGAGAAGACCATAATTAAATTGTTGGAATGGCTCTTATATGCATTATTGTTGATCTGACAAAAGAGCCCATATTGCCTTGTCTTCTCTTGTTTATTGAATGCTTGTAAATTCCAGCTTAGTCCAATGCATGTGCACTATTATTATTATTCACATCGTTCGGTCGTACAAGTGAAAGGCAATTATGATGATATATGATGGAATGACTGAGATAAGAAAAGCTGGTATGAACTCGACCTCTTTTGTTTTTGTAAATATGATTAGTTCATCGTTCCTGATTCAGCCTATTATGAATAAACATGTTTGCAATGACAATTAGAGATCATAGTTTCTTGTGTCATGCTTGATTAGCTATGAGTTGTAATGATTTACCTTGCGTGCCAACATGCTATTGAAATGGTTATGATGTGGTATGATAGGGTGGTATCCTCCTCTGAATGAGTTAAGTGACTTGACTTGGTGCATGTTCACGCATGTAGTTGAAACAAAATCAACATAGCCTTCACGATATTTATGTTCATGGTGGATTATATCCTACTCATGCTTGCATTCGGTGTTGATTAATTTTAATGCATGTTCATGACTGTTGTCGCTCTCTAGCTTGTCGCTTCCCATTCTTTTTCTAGCCTTCACCTGTACTAAGCGGGAATACTGCTTGTGCATCCAATCCCTTAAACCCCAAAGTTATTCCATATGAGTCCAACATACCTACCTATATACGGTATCTAACTGCCGTTCCAAGTAAATTTGTATGTGCCAAACTCTAAACCTTCAAATAAATATCCTGTTTTGTATGCTCGAATAGCTCATGTATCAACTAGGGTTGTCTGTATCTTCCATGTTAGGCAGGTTATTCTTAAGAGGAGTGGACTCCGCTCCTCACTCACGAGATAAATGGCTGGTCACCGGGATGCCCAGTCCCATGCTTTATGCAAACTAAATCAAAATAATTGCAAACAAAACTCCCCCTAGGACTCTTGTTAGTTGGAGGCACTCGTTGTTTCGAGCAAGCCATGGATTGATGCTTGTTGGTGGAAGGGGGAGTATAAACTTTACCATTCTGTTTGGGAACCGCCTATAATGTGTGTAGCATGGAAGATATTGCCGTCTCTTGGTTGTTATGTTGACAATGAAAGTATACCGCTCAAAATATTATTCACCTCTGTTTCAAAACCGAGCTCTGGCACCTCTACAAATCCCTGCTTCCCTCTGCGAAGGGCCTATCTATTTACTTTTATGCTGAGTCATCATCCTCTTATTAAAAAGCACCAGTTGGAGAGCACCGCTGTCATTTGCATTCATTATTGTTAGTTTACATTGAGTATGACTTGACTAGATCTCCTTTACCATGAATTACAATGTCTAGTCAGTCTTTGGTCTTTAACGGTGCTCTGCATTTATGTTTTGCGGTCTCAGAAAGGGCTAGCGAGATACCACCTTGTTATATCATATTATGATTGTTTTGAGAAAGTGTTGTCATCCGAGATATATTATTATTGCTCGCTAGTTGATTATGCTATTGATATGAGTAAACTTGAGACCTAAGCGTTATTGCAAATATGGTTAGTTATAATCTTTGCTGAAAACTTGAATGCTGGCTTTACATATTTACAACAACAAGAGCAAACAGAGTTTGTAAAAGTTTTTCTTTATCACATTCAGTTTGTCAACTGAATTGCTTGAGGACAAGCAAAGGTTTAAGCTTGGGGGAGTTGATACATCTCCAACGTATCTACTTTTCCAAACACTTTTGCCCTTGTTTTGGACTCTAACTTGCATGATTTGAATGGAACTAACCCGGACTGACGTTGTTTTCAGCAGAATTACCATGGTGTTATTTATGTGCAGAAACAAACGTTCTCGGAATGACCTGAAACTTCACGGAGCAACTTTTTGAAAAATATAAAAAAAATACCTGTAAAACATGAAGGCCAGGGGGGGCACCACCTCTCCACGAGGGTGGGGGGCGCGCCCCCCTACCTCGTGGGCCCCCTGGTGCCTCTCCGACTCCAACTCGAACTCTATATATTGTGTTTCGGGGAGAAAAAAATCAGAGAGAAGAATTCATCACGTTTTACGATACAGAGCCGCCGCCAAGCCCTAAAACCTCTCGGGAGGGCTGATCTGGAGTCCGTTCGGGGCTCCGGAGAGGGGAATCTGTCGCCATCATCATCATCAACCATCCTTCATCACCAATTTCATGATGCTCACCGCCGTGCGTGAGTAATTCCATTGTAGGCTTGCTGGACGGTGATGGGTTGGATGGGATCTATCATGTAATCGAGTTAGTTTTGTTAGGGTTTGATCCCTAGTATCCACTATGTTCCGAGATTGATGTTGCTATGACTTTGCTATGCTTAATGCTTGTCACTAGGGCCCGAGTGCCATGATTTCAGATCTGAACCTATTATGTTTTCATCAATATATGAGAGTTCTTGATCCTATCTTGCAAGTCTATAGTCACCTATTATGTGTTATGATTCGTTAACCCCGAAGTGACAATAATCGGGATACTTACTGGTGATGACCATAGTTTGAGGAGTTCATGTATTCACTATGTGTTAATGCTTTGTTCCGGTACTCTATTAAAAGGATGCCTTAATATCCCTTAGTTTCCGTAAGGACCCCGCTGCCATGGAAGGGTAGGACAAAAGATTTCATGTAAGTTCTTTTTCATAAGCATGTATGACTATATTCGAAATACATGCCTACATTATGTCAATGAACTGGAGCTAGTTCTGTGTCACCCTAGGTTATGACTGTTACATGATGAACCGCATCCGGCATAATTCTCTATCACCGATCCATTGCCTACGAGCTTTCCATATATTGTTCTTCGCTTGTTTACTTTTTCGTTGCTATTGTTATCATCGCTACAAAATACCAAAAACATTACTTTTGCTACCGTTACTTTTGCTATCGTTATCACTACTATCACATTACTTTGCTACTAAATACTTTGCTGCAGATATTAAGTTTCCAGGTGTGGTTGAATTGACAACTCGGCTGCTAATACTTGAGAATATTCTTTGGCTCCCCTTGTGTCAAATCAATTAATTTGGGTTGAATACTCTACACTCGAAAACTGTTGCGATCCCCTATACTTGTGGATTATCAGTGCGTCGACTGCAAATTAAAATTTTCCTACGCGCAGAACAATCAAGAACATGCTATGGGAGATGGATCACAGTTCGTTACCACTAGACGCGCAGTGCCGTGCAGCGAAAGAAGAGTTGGGGCAGCGTGTCCGCGTGGATCGTCTCCTCCTCGTCTGATCTCCCTCGTAGAGCCGGTAGTCGGTTCCCATGTACAGGTTCGCCGGAGCGACGCAAGTGCACCGCCTCTAACGGTATCCGCGAGTGCAGGAGGAACGTCATGCGACGGACTGCTAGGTCCGATCACACAACTGGCGGCGAGTGGAGGTGTCTATTCGCAACACATGCAAACCCTAGTGACGGCGCCGAAGCGATCAATCGCGTGAGTGTGCGGCACCTCCACTTTATATAGGCGGCCGTAGCAGGCTCAACACTTGGGCCTTGCACGGACCCTAAAGCCCATAAGTCTACTCAGCCACAATCCGAATACAGCTCGGATCACATCCGACCAGTGTCCTTGGATCTGACCTCGTAGGTTCCTTCCCTTAAGCGCGCGACCCCTTAGGTTCAAGCCGGCTTGGTCGCAGTTCAGATCACCTCCAAACTGCATAGTTGGTAGTGGCCTCTAGCAAGGCATGCCGAACACCAAACAGACTATGAAGTTGGTTAGGCGAACATGTACATCATACTTCCATTCCTTTTGCCACATGATATATGTTGTCGGGATCAAGGCGAGTCGGTCATCCTTGTGCTAGCCCGACCTCTTTCTCGTTCCAGTGATGCCGACCACAAACCGGATTATCTCATAATCCTTGTCGCATGGCCATGCTTATCCTGGTCGGATCACACGAGGGGCCCAGATTATATCTCTACTGATCGGAGGGGCAAATCCCATCTTGCTCGACCACGTCTCGCAGCATGGTTCTGGACAAACCCGAAACCTACCTTTATAACTACCCATTTACGGAGTAGCGTTTGGTCGGCCCAAAGCAAGTCTGTCACCATCCCTAGTACATGCGTCAGCTCGGGTATTAGGACATAGAACATATGTTGTACTCGAGACTCATAGATGACATATCGATGCGTCTCATAGTTGGGTATGTCCGACTCGGATCCGACTACGTCGAATCCGACCACATCCTTCCAAGTCCATATTATATGGTTAGCATCCAATGCTCCATGGCTAGTGAGACCAAGCCATCAACCATGTCATATGCTAGTCTAGTTGGCTGCGCGTCCACACAGCCCTTTCGACTAGGGACCTTTTAGGACAGTCATCATACAATGCATAGTCCCACAAACAAGTCATGTACTTGCTGATACACATCATTGATAATGTCCAAGGACTATCTTTATTCATAAACACATAAGAAATATCATCATACATGATTGCCTCTAGGGCATATCTCCAACAAGAGATTCCTTATTGGCAAGAATCTTCGTGTTGGACAGGCCATCCTAATTACTATCAGGAACACCCACCGCCCAGGCTTGAGGATGATGATCGTCGTCGATATCATCTAGCTAGAACTATATATGTGTGTGTGGCTATATCATCTAGAACTACATTTGATGATTGTCGTCGATATCATGTAGAACTACATATGATGATCATCGTCTATATCATCTAGAACTATATATGATGATCGTCATCGATATCACCTTGTACTGCTTGAGGATGCATATGATGATCGTTACCGAGTAATTTGGAACGGAGGTAGTACTACCTAGTACCTATAATGCTTTATGAAATTGATATCTAGTAGTACCTAGTATCTGGAAATTGCAGTTTATTAAAACTGAAACTGGGTAGGAAACTGGGTAGGAAGCGGGAGGAAATGATGAAACACATAGCAGTAGCGCGGGGCTAGGAAAGCGCTATAACTAAGTAATAGTAGCGTGTTCTGAAAAAGCGCTGCTGATATAGTCAATAATAGTAGCACGGGTACAAACCGCGCTACTACTAACAATTAGTTGTAGCGCCTTATTGATAGCGTGGCTGCCCGCACTGCTGATAGCCTTAAAACCCGCGCTACTACTAGGGTTTTCCTAGTAGTGCTAGCGCATCATTCTTCACCTTCCTGGCCATTCACAGTCATCTCACCTTGCCCGATTGTGCCTCACATGGTTGTTGGGTCGTCTTCGCGGCGCCTGGCTGTTGGGTCATCTCCGTAGTGACTCGTGTCATCGTCCAGGCGACCAGTGCCTATGAGTGTGCTAACATCTCCGTTGGTCTACCGGTGAGGAGGTAGTGGGTCTTCCCATGCTGGCAGTGGGCTTGTTATTTTTAGACAGAAGGCTCGAGACAAGCCTAGATTTGAATTAACAAAGCCATCAACTTGAATTAACAAAGCCATCAACCTGCCAGAGATTACATCGAACAACACAAAACAACAAAAATAAAACGACATAACGTCTGATACAAAGTGCTACTAGGAAGCTTACAAGCACAAGCTCAACAACAAAATGGAAATGAAGAGATCATCTTGACGTCGTCGATGTCGTCCACCACGAATAGAGCACCGGTGCAAGGGCAGAAGCGCGCTGGATTTGAGACTCCGACATTGGAAGGGACACGCTGACAACTACGCCAGGATAAGTGAGCTGCACAAACCTTAATCGTGACCAAGGGGGACCCTACCCTTCATCCTGGATCGAAGGACACCACACCATCGATGATGGAAACGCTCGCCCTTGAGCCAGGATGGAAGCCATGCCGAATCACCAAGTGAGAATCCCAGTGCGACCCTCATGGCCTCACTGAAGTCGAGCTCTCTCCTTGGGAAAAGCCTCGCCCAAGATCACCGGTCCACACCCAGAGAACAAAGCCACCAGGATCAAAGAGGCTGAGGAAGGAAGTGAAGAAACGACGAGCAGACGCAACAAGAGCTATGGGAGAAAGGGGAATACCGCGGAGGACATCATTCATCCTGTCGTTGTGTGTTGCTGATGATGAGGGAGGGGAACATGATCCTCACCCTGCCCTGACATGAGGGTGCCGACCCATAGGCAAGCAGACCAGCACGACGCAGACGGAGAACGACCAAAGGAGCTACGAAAACGCTTACCACATGTCGAGGAACAACACCAGAGTAACGAATCAAACAACAGGACCACCGAGCTACCAACACCCAAACCATCGCACCCTCGTGACACTCGAACCACCAGAGTGGCACCTCCAAGAAGGTGGCGACGAACGATGCGTCGTTGCCGCCCCATCCAGGAAGGATGAGGTTTTCACCCGGAGTAAGAGGGGGGAGAGGGGAAAGTACCTCGACGGAGTCCCCAACGAGGGGAATGAAATCCACAGATGTAGCCACTGTCGTGGCGGACATCGCCGGCCAAGGATTTCTCCCGGACTACCGCCTCTTCCTCACCCCAAATGCACCAGATCTGACGGCAAGAGGCCGCCATGGACCGGCACCGACGGGGTGGATGGCACATGGAAGGGGGGAAGAAGGGCCTGCAGATCTAGCAACGTCCCCAGAGGAAGACGGAATGCAAAGACCGGCCGTCGGCGACCGCCACCACCTTAACACCCGCGCGGCCGAGGAGGTGGAGCAGCACCCGCGACCACAGCTCGCTGGAGGGCCAGTACCGCCACGCCATCCAAGGCCTCCACCTCGGCTTCCAAAGCTCTCCAAACGGGGCGGAGCAGCAGATCCTTGCCACCACCATCCTAGTCGGCCATACGTGCTTCCCCGGAGCCTTCTCTGGTGGTGACAAGGGGGGAGACAGCAAGGATGGCGGGGGCGCTAGCTGGGGTTGCATCTCGCCTGAGTCGTCCCGAGCTAAGCGACGCCGTGGGGAGGAGGGGGCAAGAAATTCGTGATGGGCTTGTTACCACCGGTCAGTGTGACCAGGACGCAAGTCGTTGTGGGGCGGCCTGCTTATTCGGTGACCAGGGAAATCCCGGTATTTGCTACAGCGCCGACCGCTCATGGATCTACGCCATTGGTGCTGCCACCTGGTCTGCTACGCACATAGCCCTCGCCACTTCTACTTTATACTCCATCCGTTCCTAAATAAAAGCCTTTTTAAAGATTTCAATATGGACTACATACAAAGCAAAATGAGTGATCTAAAATATGTCTATACATATGTATGTATGTATGTATGTATGATGTATGCATGCATGCATATATGTATTACGTATCGAAATCTTTAAAAAGGCTTATATTTAGAAATGAAGGGAATATTATTCGTTTGCGAATATCCTATATTGTATCTTGGGGACAGGGAAGGCCACGGGAAGTGCGTTCAGTGCAGCTTGAGGCACAGGACGTGCAGGCTGCTAGGCGCCAAGCTGAGGTTGTGTGTGCATAGCGGGCGGGGCTAGGGGCTAGCTGCTGTTGTGTGTGACGTACTGATTTTTTTTTAGGAACACTTGTAACTTTATTGATACTGATAATAGGTACACTGATTTGGACCTAAGATCAAAGAAAATACAAAGTAACTACTATGACTAAGAATTACTACGATGAATTTTCTTGTAAACATCTTTTTCACGGTATTAATCTTTGCTCGAAGAAATACTCCAATGACTTCGGACTTCGGTAAAGAGGCTGCAATTAGATTGGAGCTACGATATTGTCACTTTTTTACCCGCACGAACATTACTGATAATGATTTTTGAAAGCACCTTGAGTCACCCATCTAAAAGGATGGGAAGCCTTGATCAATGAACGTACTTGGGCAGAGGGTGATCCCCTAGAAGCACAGGTCGCCGAATCACTGTATCTTCAACATGGTATTGGTGAAAGATTTCACCTTCACAAAGAATCAAAACAACAACAAAAAAGGTTGACACAACAACATAAACTCACCATATCCGAATAATTGAATCTGCGAGGACAGAAAACTCTCTAACCTCGTGACACTGCCAAAAGAACAAGAGGAAGTTATCCTCACAAAACTATAACGATCACTGTGTTGACGAAGGGTCCTCAAGATCCAAGGTCCCCCACCTCACAGTGCCAAGATGGCAGTTGGAGACGAGGGGACCAAAATTTCCGAGATGGCGGCGGCGACGGCGACGCGAGAAACCCTAGCTAGCCAGGGGTGTGTGACGTACTGATGTGCAGACTGTTGGGTGACAAGCTGATGATGTGTCTGCCCATCGGTTGGGACTTCCTGCTACTGGGTCGTCTCCAGAAATTAGGGGCCCGATGCGAAATGCAAATTGGAGCCTTAAAATGTCTAGAATGCATGTTTTTTAATAGAAGTAATTTGAATAAATTCAAAGACTGCATCAATTATAGGCTTGTCAAGATCTTTCCCTAATAATAAAGCACGGATTGACTCCGTGGGTTCACCGTCACAATACGCTTTCTTCTCATGTCATAATACGCTTTTACGATTTGTATAGACAAAATCGTAATATAAACGAGGTGGTACTAATTTGGGGGCCGTCATCTACGTTCTGTTCCTGCATGGGTTGCAGTTTTTGATTTTCGTGGTGGGCCAAGTTGGGCCAAGCTGCGCATAAAAAATAGTTGCTAATGGTTTGGGGTCTGAAACACACGATCTTTCTTTCTGTATGACGATATTGATTACGTACACAATTAAATATAGTCCCACATCGTCTCTATGAATCAAAGAGCATCAATTTATATATGTCCGAGTTATACAAGAAAACAAGCAGGCTCGAAAATAAACAAAACAGGGTGAGATATGGGCCTCGGTGGTGTATGTATGCGCGTGATAGAAAGAACAAAGAAAGGGGCTCGTGGGGGGCACAAGAGAACAAAGGAGCACCACCAGATGGCATGGATGACCGAAGAGAATTGATGGGGATGCCCTTGCGGCCTAGGGAATCGATTGGGGAGAATTGGATGAACTACATTTTAGAATAACTGCATTTGTCTCATCTTTGACGAACTACAGGATGGACTGATTTCCAACTAATGCCACTCATGCATGATATGATCGGACAAGTGTATACGCACATTTAGAATAACTGCATATGATCTACCACCAACTATGAAGTATGAACAGTAAATTCGTAAAAAATAAAAAATTTCTAATATATTTTTTGGTAAACTTTAAGAAATGTTTGAAGGGCATGCAAATTTTCATAACAAATAACATTGGAGCAAGTCGTACCAAAAAAAATTTAGAGCTCCAAAATGCGTTTGAAAGTAACACGATTTTGTTTTTTTATCACGCCACGTACCGATGATTCTGTGATGAATTTTTTCTTGCACTTAAACATTCTTTAAAGTTTATGACAAAAAAATCAGAATTTTATGGAATAAATGTTTTTTTTTGAATTCACAGTTCATCCAAGAGCATTTCAGCTCGAGATTAGAAACTCCACGTCTGAGTAAATTTTCCTATGATGCTACTCTAAACTTTTGCTGCATTTGTACAAGATGTGCTTGGTTGACCAGAGCATCGATTTTGTTTTTTATCACGCCTTTGCACCAATGTGATTTCTTGTTGAATTTTTGCAGTCTAAACATTCTTTAAAGTTTACTAAAAAAATCAGAATTTTTGAAAATTTTTCTATTTGTTTTCAAATTTACTGTTCATCAGGGAGCATTTGACCTCAAGATTAGAAACTCCATGTCTGAGTAAATTTCCCTATGATGCTACTCTAAACTAGATGTGCTTGGTTGACCATTAATATGACAATAATTTTTCACATCTTCCCTGTGTTTGGTGGTCGTGCTAGCAACGGGAAGATGTGTGAGTTGGCTGCAGCGGTAGCAGCAGATGGGCGAACATTATGCGATCCTTCTATGGAGGACAAATACAAGATGTGTGTAATGCACGACATACCGCCACAACTTCATTGGTGATCCAATTGTTACTTGTCACCTATGCTCTCCACTCATGGGCGCTGCCAGATAGAACCTCATGATACTGAGAGGGAATGTCTTGAGGCATTATTATCAAGGCTAAGGTGTGTGGCATTGTTCCGTTGCAACGCACGGGCCTTTTTGCTAGTAATACCAAAATAAAAAATATTGAACCTGAATTTTAAACTAGCAACTATCTTGGAAATCTTCGTGAGTGGCAACTTGATTAACTAGCCTACTATATACCTTCCCTAAAAAATTGATTGATGAACTGATGCATATGCACACAATACTTACTATAATACTACCTCCAATCTGTATTACTTGTCACTCAAACAGATGTATTTAGCACTGAAATACATCTAGATATATCTTTTTAAGCGACAAGTAATATGCATCGGAGGGAGTATAATTATTCAATAGCACAAAATAGTCTAAATAAAATAGTGATTTAGTTTGAGAGGCCGCATTTCATCTCAGGAAAGATAGATTGGTCGATGGGAGCTCCTATTTGGCGACCTGGGCGTTGGATGTCGCGGAAAAACGCACTCACCCCGCGCGAGCCCTGTTCGGCCGGCCAATGGGCGGGGCCAGACACCCCCTATTTTTTATTTGTTTACTTTTCCCTTTTTTGCTTTTTTAAAATGATTCAAGATTTCATAAAAGTTTAAAAATTCTAAATAATTGCGAATTTTGAAAAAAAAATCCCCGAAATCCTAAAATGATTGTGAATTCAGAAAAAAATGTTCATGGTTTTCAAAAAATGTTTGAGAAAACTTAAAATGTTCACGTATTAAGAAAAATGTTGGCATATTCAAAAAATGTACATGAGTTTGAACAATGTTTGCATATTCAAAAAATATTCATGAACTTTAAAAAACTTGAGAATTGAAACAATGTCCATGAAATTTTTTTATATTCAGTGAACTTGTATTTTTCCTATTTTTAAGTATGCGTTGAACTTGTTTATAAATAGGCTCAGAAAAATCGTCTAAAAAATAGGAGAATTTGGTAATCAGGCCCATACTTAACATCTTCCCAATCTGCGCATCAAACTTACTAATTACTGCTCCAAAGGTTTTACATTTGATGTGAAACAAATGGGTTACCTGTAAAACATTAGAGATTTGTACAGTCTCTAACAGGCACAAGTAAATAATTCAAAAACTAAGTCCAGGTTAAGAAGCAGAGCAACCTCTGTAGTACGTACAATTTAAGAGGTTGTATCTGCACAAGAATCAGACCAAATACAAGAGGCGCAAAAACATCTTCCTGGCTTCAAGACCAGGAGAAACTGAATGAGAATGTCAGAAGCAAGAATCCAAGGTGACAGTAAAGCACGCGACTTTGTCCATTCAAGCAGCAACATGACTATTTATTCAGACTGAATAACAGCCACTATCAGCTCAAAGTTACAAGATGACAGTTTCAGAACACATCTAACTACAGCTCACCTCTTTAGACGAGAAGACTAGGATGAGGTGAACTCGACTATTCAATCAGACCGAAGAACAGCCACAAACCCGCAAGCAGAAACATTGTTACAAGATGACACTGTCAGAACACAGCTAACTGCAGAATTCGTCAGACAAAGATCCCACGGTGCACATGCATGAGTTTTCACTCACGCTTTCAATGAGGATCAGATTTGTGGTTGTTCAACCATGGGATAAAAATTCAACAGCTCACCCAACGATCGAGGCTTAGTTTTTGGTCGCTAGACTATATATAATGTGTTGAACTTATATATTTTATAAAGGGAAATCGTCACAAAAGTAGGTTAATTTGATGGTGAGGCACACTTTATATCTTCCCAATCAAATCAAATGTGTAGGTGTACATGCGTATCAAACAAATGGATTATCTGTTTATATCTTCCGAATCAAATCACTGCTGCAGCAGCTTTACATCTGATTATCTGAAACAAACGGGTTATCTGGTTACTCTTTGTTTTCGGAAACTGCACGCTTACCTGATTATTTGAAAAGTTGGCTGCCTAGTCTTGTGTTCTTGCCTACCTGCCCCTACCGCCCTCTTGCTAGGTCCCCTGTTAATCTGGGTTTTCGTCCCTGTTAAAGATAAAAAATTCAGGTGGGAAAAAATCTCCCCCGGTGAAATTTCAAAGAAAAATTGCCGGGAGATCCAAACCATTTCAGATCCTTGATTTGAATGTGGTCAATTATCAGCATCAATTTCGAATGCAAGCTTTAAGTTTATTGAAGTAGCAAAACGTGGTTAATGAAGTTTGCCACGCACACAAACACAGCTTACACGCCTATGAAATTAGTTTCACCGCAGTAAAAGGCTGGTCATACTTTCTTTACTACACGAGTGGAGCTCCATTCTCAAGAAGGATCAAACTATTTGTTTCAGAGAAGCATTTGTGCAATACTTTCAGAGACGCAAAACCATCTTCCTGGCTTTAAGCCCAAGATGAAACTGAATAAACACGTTGGAAACAAGAATCCAAGGCGACGGTCGTCCATTCAAGCAGCAACGTGACTATTTATTCAGGCAGCACCATTGTTACAGGATGACGCTGTCAGAACACACACAGCTAGCTACAGAATTCATCAGACGAGGGAGAGGAAATAAACACTAGAACTAATGCAGGAGGAGCCTAGGACGAGGTGAACTTGGTGACAGCCTTAGTGCCCTCGGAGACGGCGTGCTTGGCGAGCTCGCCGGGGAGGACGAGGCGGACGGAGGTCTGGATCTCGCGGGAAGTGATGGTGGGCTTCTTGTTGTACCTCGCGAGCTTGGCGGACTCGCCAGCGAGCTTCTCGAAGATGTCGTTGATGAAGGAGTTCATGATGGACATGGCCTTGGAGGAGATGCCGATGTCGGGGTGAACCTGCTTGAGCACCTTGAAGATGTAGATCTTGTACGTCTCCACACTCTTCTTGGCCTTCTTCTTCCCCTTCTTGTCGCCACCCTCCTTGGACGCCGGCACCTTCTTCTCCGCCTTGGGCTTCTTGCCCGCGGGGGTCTTCTCCACCGGCTTCTTCTCGGCAGCCTTGGGGGCCATGGATGCTGCGGCGACTGCTGCTTCTTCGAAGTTTGGCTGGGGTGAGTAGTAGAGAGACAGGGGCGATGGATTGGAAGCGGGATTGGCCGGACTCTTTATAGGAGTGACGACGAAGTGGCGCTGATTGGTGGAGCGGTGGGCGCCTCGGATCGGTGACGTGAAGGCATATCAGCCGTTCGCAGCTTTTTCGAATGGACGGACCGGATGCTCTTTTGACGCGGATCGGTGACGTGGCGAAAATGTACCTGTAGCAGTTGGAGGAGGACCCAGCCGACTTCTCTGTGGCGGGAACTTCGAAAGTTTGGAGGTTACCCCGCTCGGGTCCCAGCTGCCAGTGATAGTAGTACTTTGTTTTGAGCAAGGGATGTGAGCGTGAGCAATGATAGAAAATACTCCGTCACTAATTCGGGAGGGATGTTGTAGTCTGTAGTCACGTACGTAGGTCCTAGAAGCTGTTGCAATTTGAAACCGAAACGAAAAACTATACTGAAAAATAACCGAACCGAATCAATTTTATGGTTTTCTGATTTCGATATGGTATAGACTTTTCATACCATTTTGAACTTTGGGTTTATGGTACATACCAAAAAATCGAACGGTTCACAGAATAAATCGTAGTAAAACTAATGTTTATATTTCTTGAGGCGAACAACCATATGAGTTGTCATTTTTCTTGTACATGAGCCAGATTGCCTAATAAGCATGTACATTTTTCGTGTAACATAGTCATTTTTCTCTAAGAAAATGTTAAGCACGTCCATAACCACCAAGGTATGAATTCATGCATGCATATATCCTTACATATATAGTTATATATTATTTGTGTAAAATAGTACGTGTATTAAGTTATAAAATTGTAAATTATTACTATGTCATTCTCATATTCGCGA
The DNA here is from genome assembly GCF_002162155.2 of Triticum dicoccoides. Classification (NCBI taxonomy): domain Eukaryota; kingdom Viridiplantae; phylum Streptophyta; class Magnoliopsida; order Poales; family Poaceae; genus Triticum; species Triticum dicoccoides. The sequence goes on along the minus strand of NC_041390.1, from coordinate 59,363,058 downwards.
CAACTTTGGTTACTATGGTATATACAGAAACCATATCGAAATAATTTGGTGTGTAGCAAAGCCGAACCATATTTTAATCTCAAACCATATTTAACGAAGTATTAATACCGTACAAACCGAAAAAACGTATAAACTGAACCATGTAAACCGAATGCACAGAGTGACTAGAAGCAGTTGTGCAATGTACACATTTCTTAGCACCAGTCTCGATTCAACAAGGTAAGAGCATCTCCAGCCGCGCCCCCAACAAGGCCCCCCATGCGACTTTTCGGCCGCCGGCGCCAAAAAATCGGCCCAGTTGCGCCTCTAAGGGCCCAATTTTCGCCGGCTTGGGCCGAAATTGGCGTTGGCGGACCCAACCCAAACCCGGCGCGCTGGGGGGCACTTGAAGGCGCCGGGCGAATCGTTTTTGGCGCGAAAGAGCCGCGGGCCCTCCTTGCCGGTGACTCGGCTCGCTTCTCGCCGCTTCATCGTCCTCATCGCCTTGTTTCTCGCGGCGAATCAATGCCAAAACTGTCGCGCGCTGCCGCGCCGGTCAGCCTCCGCCATTGATGCCTCACGGGCGGCGCAGTGAAGGCGTGATGACGCGCGTCCCCGCGCATGCCACGCGTAGACGAGGCGGCCACACGTGCTCGCGCCGCCTCCGTCTATATAAGCCGACCCCAGCGCGCCGGTGGCACGCACAGAGTCTCCACCGCCGACGCGCCCTCTCTCCCCTTCCTCCCTCTCCCCTCGCCGTCCCAGTTCAAAGAAATGGCCGAACAATTCCCAGGCGACGGCGCGGCGGCGAACGGCTTCGGCCGCCGCCACCTTCACGAGGACGAAACTCGGCTCCTCTTCGAGGATGAGTACCTGGTCCTGCCAGACATGCGGGTGCCCGGGGCGTGGAGAATCAGCGCCGGCGGGTCCCGGTGCCACCACCGCCCACCGGGGCGACGCGTCGTGCGGAGATCGCGCGTATCCGCGCCTCTCTGCCGCGGGCGGCGAGGGAGGGGCCGCGCTACGTCCCCGACAGCCCGCTCTGGGAGCCGTACTTCCGCCGCCGTCACGCCGAGCAGCTCGAGGCAACCAACGGCGTCGTGCCCTCCGACAGGCTCAACTCTGAGAGGCGGCGCCGATGGTGGGGCGTGCCCGGCCGCACGCTGGAGGCCGTCCTTGAGTACATCGAGGGCAGCAACACGCGGAGGCTGGAGTACCCCT
>NC_041390.1:59354753-59361582 GCF_002162155.2 Triticum dicoccoides | reverse complement strand
CTCGCCGCCGTGGGAGCTCGTGGACGACGAGGCGCATGGAACCCGGGGCGTCCTCCTCCTCGTCCGGTCGGTCGACCGGCTCTCCCTGCCTCCGCCCCGTCAAGCCGGAGCCCCAGGACAAGCCCGTCAAGGCGGAGCCCCAGGACACGCCTGTCAGCCGGCACACCCACAGCTCCGATATCAGCATCGCCGACTCCACCCCCGCTTCCGGGCGCCTCGTCCTCGTCGCGCCCAAGCCGGAGCTCAGTCTCCCCCCGGAGTACGAGGAGATAACCCGGCGCGGCTTCTCCGACGCGGACGCCCTGCGGTGGGCGCGCGATGACTACCTCCGGACGGAGATGACCCGCCAGACACGGGCCCTGGAGGAGATCGCCGCCCGCAAGCGTGGGCACGAGGACGAGCACGGCGTCGTGATCCTCGACAGCGACGACGAGGAGGACGCCGCCGGACCGTCCAACCCGCCGCGCCGACCGGGGGAGGGTTGCAGCAGGGACGGCGGCTACGGCGGAGGCGGCGGCGACGACGACGACGGCGGCGACTACCCGCGGTTTTACAGCCTCTTCGGCATATAGAACTGTAAGGGCGGCGGCCGGCGAGGAGCGGCGAGGCGAGCGAGGCGGCGGGCGGGCCTACCAGTGTGTTTTTTCTTTTTGTAAAATACTTTAAATATGTATGAGCGGGTGTATTTGCGCCGTATTTGATTGAATTTGATTTGAAGTCGCCGAAATATGCATGAACTCGCCGTGTTTGTGTCGTTCAAAAAAAATCCCGTGGACGCCGCGACTGGGTGGCATCATGCCCCCAGCGTGCGTTTTGCGCCGGTGCACCCCCAGGGAGCGATTTTTTAGCGTCTCCTGAGGGGAGGGGGGCAACGGCTGGAGATGCTCTAACAATCCCTATGCATCACATTCCCAACACTCGACCACTTTGTGGTGTGCAGCCTCCCTTTGCCTAACTGTCACGCTCGTGGGCCACCGGACCCAACACTAGTCGGCTCAGGAAGTGGAGAGAGAGAGAGAGAGGCCACTGGTCGGGGTGGCGATGAGGCGAGTTGCTTCCCAGAAGATGGAGGCGAGGTCCACGGCCGTCGGGTGGGAAGGCCATGAGGCTCTTGTCCGACTCACAAGAAAGCAACAAGGATGTTGGCCGTCGTACACGAGAGGTGAGGGGTTTTCTTATGCTAGTTGGGGAGGCTTTCGGACGGGGAGAAAGAGATATGCCGCCAACATGCTCGTCCTTGATGACGGCCACCTCCTCTTGGACGCCCCAGACGAGGCATGCAACCACCAAGCTTGGGGAGGCCACAAAGATGAGTCATCGGATGAATCAGTCGTCTCCTCCCACCATTGTTGCTCCACTCATGGTTGTCCTCGTTGCCATCGTCTTGCCGCCCACTGAGGTAGCCATGCGGTCGGCCTCCTTGCGCCCAACCTCCGCATGAGGGCACCGTCGCCCTGCTCGTCTCCTCCAAGGCCGCCAGCGGCAACAACCAGCGTAGCCGATGCAGTTGGTCGCCCTGCCGTGTCCTGGCCACCGCTGCCGTGCCGCAGCCCAGCACGAGGCATCTCAGCTTCTGCCGGCTACACACCGGAGATGGCGAGGTCGCCGACAATGTCATCGACGAGGCCTAAGGTCACCCTAGTCGACAAGGGGGCTTCACATGAGTCGTCGGCCGGCCACAAACGGCCTTCACGCGAAGAAAAGTTTCACTCGGGCGAGTAGCGATGGAGTAAAAATAGGCGCCCGTTAGGCGGAGGAGTAATTTTTTTTACTTCTTTAAAAGGTTTAGGAGATCAGCTATGTGCCCGTTAGAGAGTAAAACTGAAATTTTACTCGTTGATAGCCTTTTAGGGATCGGCTAGAGCTGCTCTTAGAATAGTGTATGCATGTCCATGAGGGTCAACCCTCTACTCAAATCAGTTTCTTGACCAGCACCAATCCCTGGCCTTTTCTAGTAGCACCAACCTCTTCAATCGTTAGCACCAACCAAACTCGACGCTAAGATTTATTAGCACCACATGCTGACCAACATTGCTCGCCCTAACACTGGTAGAAAAAGAGGCTTCCGTCCAGCCCCATTAGTCGCGAAACTGTAGGAACCGCGACTAATGAAGTCTTTAGTCGCGGTTCGGCAGACGAACCGCGACCAAAGGCTTGGGCCAGGGCGCTCGGGGGCCAGCTGGTGCACGTGAGGGGCTTTAGTCGCGGTTGGCCAGGCCAACCGCGACTAAAGGTGCCCAAAGGCCTTTAGTCGCGGTTGGCCTGGCCAACCGCGACTAAAGCTCCTCCCCTATATATACCAGTTCAGCGCACTCACTTAGCCATTTGGTGCCACTTCTCTTCACAAGGGGGTGTAGGTTTGCTTTTGGTTCCTCTTATGCACACAAGGTGTTTGATGAAATGCCCAACAGCGTGAAACAAACATGATATGAAGTGTTGGAGCCACACTTGAGGTTCCTCCTCGACCGCGGTTAGCAACTTGAACCTTTCATGCATGTGTGTCATTGATAAAATATGCATGTGTGTTGTTCATTGTTTAATTTCTATTGTTTATAGCTAGTTACTTTAACAAATGCATGATGGTTAATTATATATTTTATATTATAATAATGCAGATGAATCGGCAATGGATGTACGGTAACCGACTCTCCCGCGAGTTCACTACGGGTTTGAAAGATTTCCTCGTAGTGGCTAATGCGAACAAGCAGAAGGGTTTTGTTATCTGTCCATGTGTTGACTGTAAGAATCAGAAGGGTTACTCTTCCTCAAGAGAAGTTCACCTGCACCTGCTTCGGCACGGTTTCATGCCAAGCTATAATTGTTGGACCAAGCATGGAGAAAGAGGGGTTATAATGGAAGAAGATGAAGAAGGGGATGATTTCATCGATGAAAGCTATCTTGCTCATTTCGGTGATACTTTCATGGAGGATGCTGAAGGTGAAGGGGAAGGTGAAGGGGAAGGTGAAGGGGAAGGTGAAGGGGAAGGTGAAGAAGAGGCACGTGATGAGACCGTTGATGATCTTGGTCAGACCATTGCTGATGCACGGAGACGCTGCGAAACTGAAAAGGAGAGGGAGAATTTGGATCGCATGTTAGAGGATCACAGAAAGTCGTTGTACCCCGGATGCGATGATGGTCTGAAAAAGCTGGGCTGCACACTGGATTTGCTGAAATGGAAGGCACAGGCAGGTGTAGCTGACTCGGCATTTGAAAACTTGCTGAAAATGTTGAAGAATATGTTTCCAAAGAATAACGAGTTGCCCGCCAGTACGTACGAAGCAAAGAAGGTTGTCTGCCCTCTAGGTTTAGAGGTTCTGAAGATACATGCATGCATCAACGACTGCATCCTCTACCGCGGTGAATACGAGAATTTGAATGAATGCCCGGTATACACTGCATTGCGTTATAAGATCAGAGGCGATGACCCTGGTGACGATGTTGAGGGCGGGAAACCCAGGAAGAGGGTTCCCGCCAAGGTGATGTGGTATGCTCCTATAATACCACGGTTGAAACGTCTGTTCAGGAACAAAGAGCATGCCAAGTTGTTGCAATGGCACAAAGAGGACCGTAAGTCGGACGGGAAGTTGAGACACACCGCAGATGGAACGCAATGGAGAAAGATCGACAGAGAGTTCAAAGATTTTGCAGCTGACGCAAGGAACATAAGATTTGGTCTAAGTACAGATGGCATGAATCCTTTTGGCGAGCAGAGCTCCAGCCATAGCACCTGGCCCGTGACTCTATGCATCTACAACCTTCCTCCTTGGTTGTGCATGAAGCGGAAGTTCATTATGATGCCAGTGCTCATCCAAGGTCCGAAGCAACCCAGCAACGACATCGATGTGTACCTAAGGCCATTAGTTGATGAACTTTTACAGCTGTGGGGCAGACCTGGTGTCCGTGTGTGGGATGAGCACAAAAAAGAGGAATTTAACCTACGAGCGTTGCTTTTCGTAACCATCAACGATTGGCCTGCTCTTAGTAACCTTTCGGGACTGTCAAATAAGGGATACAATGCATGCACGCACTGCTTACATGAGACTGAAAGTGTACATTTGCCAAATTGTAAGAAGAACGTGTACCTTGGGCATCGTCGATTTCTTCCGAAAATTCATCCAGTAAGAAAGAAAGGCAAGCATTACAACGGCAAGGCAGATCACCGGCCGAAGCCTGCGGAACGCACTGGTGCTGAGGTATTTGATATGGTCAAGGATTTGAAAGTCATCTTTGGAAAGGGTCCTGGCGGACAATCAGTTTCGAAGGGAGCTGACGGGCACGCAGCCATGTGGAAGAAGAAATCTATATTCTGGGAGCTAGAATATTGGAAATTCCTAGAAGTCTGCTCTGCAATCGACGTGATGCACGTTACGAAGAATATTTGCGTGAACCTCCTAAGCTTCTTGGGCGTGTATGGGAAGACAAATGATACAAAGGAAGCACGGCAGGACCAGCAACGTTTGAAAGACCCTGATGACCGGCATCCGAAATGGTTTCAAGGTCGTGCCAGCTACGCTCTGACCAAAGAAGAGAAGGTCATCTTTTTTGAATGCCTGAGCAGTATGAAGGTCCCGTCTGGATTCTCGTCCAATATAAAGGGAATAATAAACATGGCGGAGAAAAAGTTCCAAAACCTGAAGTCTCACGACTGCCACGTGATTATGACGCAATTGCTTCCGATTGCTTTGAGGGGGCTCCTGCCGGAAAATGTTCGAGTAGCCATTGTGAAGCTATGTGCATTCCTCAATGCAATATCTCAGAAGGTAATCAATCCAGAAGATCTACCACGGTTACAGAACGATGTGATCCAATGTCTTGTCAGTTTCGAGTTGGTGTTCCCGCCATCCTTCTTCAATATTATGACGCACCTCTTGGTTCACCTAGTCGAAGAGATTTTCATTCTCGGTCCTGTATTTCTACACAATATGTTCCCCTTCGAGAGGTTCATGGGAGTATTAAAGAAATATGTTCGTAACTGTGCTAGGCCAGAAGGAAGCATCGTCAAGGGCTATGGAAATGAGGAGGTAATTGAGTTTTGTGTTGACTTTGTTCCTGACCTTAAGCCGATTGGTCTTCCTCGATCGCGGCACGAGGGGAGACTAAGTGGAAAAGGCACGATCGGAAGGAAATCAACGACATGTATGGACGGCCATTCTCTGACTGAAGCACACCACACTGTACTGACCAATTCCAGCTTGGTGGCTCCGTACTTTGAGAAACACAAGAATATTTTACGCTCGGACAACCCGGGGAAGCCTGAATCCTGGATTAGGAAGGCCCACATGGAGACTTTCGGCACTTGGTTGAGAAAACATTTAATGAATGACAATGATGTTGTAGATCAGCTGTACATGTTGGCCAAGACACCATCTTCGACTATAACGACTTTCCAAGGGTACGAGATAAATGGGAATATATTTTACACGATCGCCCAAGATAAAAAGAGCACCAACCAAAACAGTGGTGTCCGCTTTGATGCAGCAACCGAGAATGGGCAAAAGGTCACATATTATGGTTACATAGAGGAGATATGGGAACTTGACTATGGACCCTCCTTTAAGGTCCCTTTGTTCTGGTGCAAATGGTTCAAGCTAACAGGAGGTGGGTAAAGGTGGACCAGCAATACGGAATGACAATGGTGGATTTCAACAATCTTGGTTACCTTGACGAACCATTCGTCCTAGCGAAAGATGTCGCTCAGGTTTTCTATGTGAAGGACATGAGTAGCAAACCGAGGAAACGGAAAGATAAGAAAACGATTAGTACATCATGCGATGATCCAAAGCACCACATCGTTCTTTCAGGGAAAAGAAACATCGTGGGAGTGGAGGACAAGACAGACATGTCAGAATATTATAATATGTTTGCTGAAATTCCGCCCTTCAAAGTGAACACTGACCCAAGCATTAAGTTAAATGATGAGGATGCTCCATGGATACGGCACAATCATAAGCAAGCAGGGACACAAGGGAAGAAATGATGTGTAATAATTTATTGTACCAAACTTTGTTGAATGGATCATGTGAATTATATTACCCGTGATGTATTTGGTGTCCATTTTCGAATGATTCGAGATACCACTGATGATACATGAAATTTGGAGTGATTTAGTCATACTCCTGCCTAGGCGTATAATATGCATACTCGTAGTCTTCATAGCCGCCGCCGTTGTACTGGTAGTCGTCGCCTTCTAAGTTGCCGCCGTCGTCGTCGCTGCTGTCGTCGCGCGCTGTCGTACTCCTGCCTAGGCGTACAAAATTTTGAATTGAATTAGTTTTATTTTTCTGAATTTTTTGATATATTATTTGTATTTTTAACATTTTGAATTGAATTAGTTTTATTTTTCTTATTTTTTTGATATATTATTTGTATTTTTAGAATTTTGAATTGAATTAGTTTTATTTTTCTGAATTTTTTGATATAATATTTGTGTTTTTAACATATTGAATTGAATTAGTTTTATTTTTCTGAATTTTTTGATATATTATTTGTATTTTCAACATTTTGAATTGAATTAGTTTTATTTTTCTTAATTTTTTGATATATTATTTGTATTTTTAGAATTTTGAATTGAATTAGTTTTATTTTTCTGAATTTTTTGATATAATATTTGTGTTTTTAACATATTGAATTGAATTAGTTTTATTTTTCTGAATTTTTTAATATATTATTTGTATTTTTAAGATTTTGAAAAAGAAAAAGTATTTTAAAAATACCTTTAGTCGCGGTTGGCCTGCCCAACCGCGACTAAAGGTCGTTGCGCGCGGGAACGAAAAACCCGCCAAAAAAGCCCTTTAGTCGCGGGTCGCCTCCCCAACCGCGACTAAAGGTT
>NC_041390.1:59303700-59353134 GCF_002162155.2 Triticum dicoccoides | reverse complement strand
GGAGGACGTGTACGAGGCATGGGGCACATTCCGTGGAAAATAGGGTTCCCCCAGAACGATGACCCGTACGGTTACAGAAGCCGGAAGAGAAAGATGGATCGGGAAGCAGATGTTGTGGCGCGGTTGGCATCGGAAATGGATGTGATGAAGAAAACCGTGAGTGTACTAGTAGCCGAACGAGATGCAGCTCGGGCGCAGCATGAAGATCATCCAGCGGATCTCAGAAGCCAGCAGCGGAGAAGCAGTGTGGCTTCCACGGAGGCCCCACCGGCTGGTGCAGATGCACCGACGATCGAAATTACTGCACCGGAGCCTCTGGTGGTCGAAATTACTGCACCGGAGCCTCTGGTGGTCGAAATTACTGCACCGGAGCCTCCTCGCTACCCCGTGGACGATATAAAGGAGATGAAAGAATGTTATCTGTATTATCCTATCGGGAACATGTCCATGAAGGTAGCCATCGGCAGTGCTTTACCATGTTTACCTGGAGCACTCCACCACAACAACCCCATTCAAGATGGCTATGCTCGTGTCAAGGTGGAGGACATAGTCCAAGGGTTTGAGGACCTGGAGATTGACATTGCTACACCTGAAGGGGAGAAAAGACTTGGAGATGTCAAGCGCCATTTCATTCTATGGCAAAAGAAGTTTATCAAGTTTCCAGGCGAGGCGCCAAGGACAACAAGTCCACCCCCCTACGGTGGTGGCGGTTCACCTACACCTCCGTCACGTCAGCCGACGCCCCCCAGTCCACAACGTCCGGCGGGTGATCAGACGCCGCCCCCCAGTCCTCGTCCGGCGGGTGATCAGACGCCGCCCCCCAATCCACCTCCGGCAAAGAAGCAGAAGCAGTCCTGGATTATTAACCCAGACCCTTATGTACCTAAGACCACAAAGGTACCGGAGCCATCATTGAAGCCTCTCCCCACAAGGCCTTGGGAACGTAATGCCGAGGAAACTGCCGCGGCCGTGGCTGCTGATCATGAGAAATGGAAGGCGGACTGCAAGAAGAAAAGAGAGCCCGAGCCCAGGCCAGTATTTTCTGATGAGCAAAAGAAGTGGGCTAAGTCATTTTTGAGCACACCGTCCCAAGCCGCGAAGAATCTGCCTGACGACTATGCACGTGAACTTCGTAGGCAGGCACTCATGTTGAAGGAGAAGAAAGAGCGGACGGAGAACCAGGAGAACAAAGCCTTGGAGGAGGCCGAGAAAACGGAATTAGAAAGTAAAAAAAGCGGGAAACGAGTTGCCCAGCTCGGGGAACAAAGTAAACAATCGATTGCCCCGCTTATAGTGAAAGCCGCCGGTCCGGATGACCCCGATATCATAGCAGCTGCGGCAGCACATGGATTGACTGTAACGAGTGCCAGAGAACAAGCGGCCAACTTAGGTATTACTCTTCGTGAACTGTTAGGCCTTGATGAGGCGCCAGTGAAGGAGGTAGTAATTACATATGTGAAGAATGGGCCTCTCGTCGAGCCTGCGCAGGAAGAGGATCTACCTCCACAAATGAAAGGTCTGCTGAAATGGTACAAGGGTTACATAAAAAATAAAAACGCCAAAGAATATATTTATGCGGAAGTTAGATATGAGCATCACTTCAAACATTACTATGTACAAATTCATCTGAGTGAATTGTTCCAGCTTTTCAATCTGCGCGAGCTCGACAAATCTATCATCAGTTGCTACGTTCTGTAAGTGATTTATTTCTACCCCATCTCGTTCATATTGCCTGCACTATATATGTCCTAACTATATTGTTGTGTCCGCTATTATACATGCAGAATGAAGATTAAGGAATGCAGAGTAAGGAACATCCATGATGTTGGGTTCATTGACCCACACATCGTTAATGGATATGTGTTGGAGCATCACCCCGCCGACATGGAGGCAGACCTGTGGCAGTTTCTTACAAAGCAGGAACTCAAAAGTGATATTCTATTTCCTTACCATTTTGGGTGAGTGTTTCTGTCTTGAGCACATTCTCTTTTGTTTACTCCATGCATGGTATGTGGCCGGCTAATCGATGAGTTATGCATGACGTACTGTGCATGTATCGTGTCCGCAGGTTCCACTGGATTCTGCTAGTAATTAAAGTTGACACCTCAGAATGTCTCGTCCACGACTCTCTGAATAAGGATCCAAAGCTTTGGGTCGACATGGGAAGAATGCTGCAGAAGTAATTATTTTCATTCATTTGCGCTCTATATCGATCGGCCTATTTCGTTCATTTCCTAATATCAAGTAACTAATAACTCTCTTGTTCATTTAATTTTCTTTGCCTCGTAGGGTTTGGAGACGGTTCGTAGATACAAAGGTCGGTGAATTCAAAAAAGAGCTAGAATTCAAAAGGGCAAAGGCTAAGAATGGTGAGGATATTCAGCCAGCGGGGACCAATCTATGTGCATACTATGTCTGTGAGATGATCCGGAGATACACCTCTGAGCGGGTTCCGAGTGATACCAATGCTCAGAGGAATAACCTCCGGATGATGCTTAGTCCAGAAGCTCGCTTCCGACCACTTCAAGAGGAACTAGCTGGATGGTTCAGGAGGGAAGTCCTCCATCCTAAAGGAGAACACCATTACGAGGACGTAGAACTTTATGTGCATTAAATTATGTATGGAAACTTGTTCAAAATTGTATATGGTCATCCGATGATATTGAATATATATTGTATATTCCTCTTGAATTCTTTTTGGTTCTAATTTCAAATTTGTTTGAAATTGTACATTCATATGCATGTATGTAGTACCGTAGAATATGTGAAACTCCTTCAAAATTAAAATAAAGCACAAAAGAAATAAAACAATACAAATTAAACAGAAAACAGGTTTAGGGGGGGGCTAAAACCCTAAACCTGCGGCGGCCTTTAGTCGCGGTTGGCCAGAAGAACCGCGACTAAAGGTCCTCCGCCCCGACGGCCGCCTGGCGCCCACGTGGACGGGCCTTTAGTCGCGGTTCTTAAGCAACCGCGACTAAAGGGTGGGGCCTTTAATCGCGCCCGTTCGGTCGCGGTTGCACAACCGCGACTAATGGCAGTTGTGAACCGCGACCAAAGGCCCTTTTTCCACCAGTGTAAGGTGCTCCTGAGTTGATGAATCAAGAGAGAATCTCCAAGTGCTGAGCTGCTTGAGCAGGCAGGAATTCTCAAGTTCATGTCGTGGCTAGAGATGAGAAATCGGCGAGGCGGTTTTAGTTTTTTTCGAAAAGAAGGATAACCTCCGGCCTCTGCAGCATCAGAATGATGCAGGCAACCATATATCTCTATACTACTTAAAAGTAACATAAGGTTCCCATTTCACATTTTTTCTATTACTTCTTCGTCCAACCTTCCATGTATATGATAATCAATCACCTTAATTTACTTACTTTTTGAACCAATTTCACTTTAATTTACTTACCAAACTTCTAATCAAAATATAAGATAATTCACGATCAGAATTTGATGAACATTTATTTACACAATCGCATTATTATTGACAGGTAAATCACAAGCTAACGTTCTAGAATATTTATATCTCATTGCAAAGCATGAACATTGTTCTAGTTATTAAAAATGCAAAATTCAGTAGGCAAACAACATCGATCCAAAAATAAAGTGAAAAAAAATCTGAGGCCGCATACCTCGCGACGATAACTCCACCAGATAGCTACTCCCTATGTTATAAGACAACATCAAAACAAAAAATACACAACTTTTAGGCTACCCTTCAAGAAGGAATAGCCGCTCATGCGCGGGTGATAGAGAGTCCAACACAAGGTTGAGTTTCGGATTCTCATCCTGTGACGCCCCAAGATCGGAGCTTCAGACGCCTTTCATGTTTTCCGAGTTTCGTCATGTGATTTGTTTTGCTTGTTGCATTCCTCTTTGCACATTTTGCATTGCATCATGTCATCATGCCATCTTTTTCTCAAAGCTAACTAAAACTCTCTTAAATAAATTGCATGGATCTTCAGTCCATTTAAACCGAGGGAATTCACATGGTGATTCTCTTTACAACATATATCCCAATATTATGGAGCTATAATAAATATTTCTTTATTTTGGAATTCACCATAACACACTTGCAAAAATCCCAATGCCTTGTTATCACAACTCTTGGCCTCTAACTTTGCCCTAAATTCTTTCTTCACTTTCCGAAGTTCCACCAAAAACCTCAACATTTTTGGACCTCCCTATCACCTACTTCCTATGCAAAACCATTTGAATTAAATTCAAATGAGTCCGATTCAAACTTCACCCACGTGTTCATTTCCATTTTTCTTGGATCAGGCTCATTTTTTTGAGTCTGAGAAAATTTACTTCCTGCCCAAACTCCACTGCTATCTCTCTCGGCTTTTCTTCCAAGTTTCGGTTTCTTTGAATAATTAAAAAAAGGGAGAGAGAGCATAGCCCAGCGGGCCAATCAGGTCCAGCGGCTGGCCCATCCTACCCCCGCAGCCTTTTGGCCAAGGCCCACCCGGCCCCTGCCTTCCCAACCCTAGTCTCGCTCTCTCTCGATCCCCATCTCTCCCTCTCGTCCTCGAGCCCGCCGCCACACATCGCTCACAGGGGAAGCGCCCGATCCCCTTGCCTTGCGTCGTCCCCTTCCTCTCGCTCTCTCCCTCGCCCCGTAGCGCACACCTCCATCGCCCGCCTCCGTTCGCCTGGCGCTCCTACCCTTCTTCCCTGCCGCGCCTCTGCTCCGTCGCCGGACTGCTGCCCTCCGTGCGACCCCTTCATGGCTGCTCCTCCTTCCACGCCCTGCTGCAGCTGCTCTTCCCGGCCACCTCGTCGCGTCATGACCTGCCCCTGCGCGTGCGCCGCCCGGCTTCGCCGTGCGCCGCCATGGGTCGGAGCTCGCCGGAACCCGCGTGCCATCGTCTCTGCTGCACCTCCCTCTTCTTCTGCTGCTGCAGTGCAGCGCCACCGAAGTACCGCCCCGACCTCCGCGACCAGCGCCTCCACTATCTCCCCGTCGCTGCCTCGCGACCTCGGCTCCACCTGCGAAGCCCGACGCCTCTCGCCGTGTCAGCGTCGACCCCGACCAGATGCGCCCGAGGAGCTCCCCGAGCGAGCTCGCCTACGGCCCCTGCGTTCCTCGCGACCTCCGCTGCCTGCCGGCACCTTCTCCGCCTCGCCGTCATTTTGCTGCAGGAGCCGAGGCGTCGCCTCCTTCAGTTCGTCGGCCACCGTCGCGGCCTCAACCTCCATGGATGGCCTCCTGTACATCCAGCGGGAGGAGACCCGCTGCGTTGACTGGTTCGGTGCCGCTCCAGGCCATACATTGAGAGAACCTGGATACGCCAAGACCCGGACCCACAAGTACCACGATGTCCGTTAACATGTACCACTACACCGCACCAAAACGCAAGACCGTCCCGGATATTGTCTAGTACCACTTCGGTTCCGGAACGCGACGAGTACCACGACACCCATGTCCTGTCAAGTTCGACTACAATGACTACAACGTGTACCACTACCATCGCCGAAGACCCGTGTAACATATGTGTTAAGTACCTCTTTGGAAGACCCGAACGTCTACGAACCGTGACTACTGTCGCCAAAGACCGCGAGTACAACTACTTCGCAATATGGCGCCAAGTTCCACCACCGACGATCGTGTTGGATTCGCCAAGTACCGCACCGGAACGCCAAGTACATGGATATGCCAAGTTCCCCTTCGAACATGTACGAATACGCCCGGTGATGCGACAAGTACCCCGATAACGTGTACAACTACTTCGTCAAGGCCGGACCAATAAGCACCCTGACGTCGTGTGAACCACTACCGTCACCCCGAAGACGTTGGAGTCATCAAGTACCTCTCCGAACGAACGTGAACCACTACTTCCGCTACTATCGAACCCAATCCGCTTCGAAAATGAACGCTTAAAAGGTATAACGCCGAGACGACGCCCGTGAACGAATGCATGTGTTGTATGAGATGCATGTTTGGATGTTGTATCCTCCCGTGAACATTAGTTGTTTCCCTCGCTTGGCATCGTCGTCGAACCGTGGGAACCCGGTATCCGGGACCACCCCACCATCTTTTGCACGCTCCCGTCACACTTCCTTTGCACCGATATCTCCGTGAGCTATCGGAACCGACATGGTGCCGTGGCATCATTTTCGAATTCGTCGCCATGGCACCCTTTCTTTCCACCACGATGACAAATGCTTCACAACATGCTCTTATCAACATTTTCATAAAACTTGCATAAACTTGCACATGTCATCCGCATCATGATAACAACATCAAGAATGTTTAAAAATGTTGTTTGCATTAAATTGCTAATGCATATGGAGATTTACCGGATTTGTTGTTTGTTATATCCGGCCCCATTTAAATTGTTTAGATAGTATAGTTTTGTTATACTTCACCTCTTGCCATGTTTAACAACATTTAATATTGTTGGGTACATATATGAGACATAATTAAATAATTGATGTGGTGTTCCGTTGCATATTGAGCTCCACTTAACTTGTAGTTTTGTCTATGCACTTTGCCATGCCATGCATATTTAAACCGGACATGCATCATACTTGGTTGTGCATCATGCCATGTTTATGTGATGGTTGTTTATTATGTTGCTTGCTTCTTTCCGGTTTGTTTCTCTCGTTAGCTTCGGTTCCGTTCCGAAGTTGTGAGGATTTGTTCGCCTACGTCTGTTTGTCTTCTTCATGGGCTCACTCTTCTTCCTTGCGGGATCTCAGGCAAGATGACCATACCCTCGAAATCACTTCTATCTTTGCTTGCTAGTTGCTCGCTCTATTGCTATGGTGCGATACCTACCACTTGCTATAACATGCCTCCCATATTGCCATGTCAAGCATCTAACCCACCTTCCTAGCAAACCGTTGTTTGGCTATGTTACCGCTTTGCTCAGCCCCTCTTATAGCGTTGTAAGTTGCAGGTGAAGTTGAAGTTTGTTCCATGTTGGAACATGGATATTGTTGGGATATCATTATTATCTCTTATTTACTTTAATGCATTTATATACTTGGTAAAGGGTGGAAGGCTCGGCCTTATGCCTGGTGTTTTGTTCCACTCTTGCCGCCCTAGTTTCCATCATACCGGTGTTATGTTCCTTGATTTTGCGTTCCTTACGCGGTTGGGTGTTATGGGAACCCCTTGACAGTTCGCTTTGAATAAAACTCCTCCAGCAAGGCCCAACCTTGGTTTTACATTTCCCTAACAATCTATCATCTTCCCTTGGGTTCTGCAGACTCAAGGGTCATCTTTATTTTAACCCCCCGGGCTAGTGCTTGTCTAAGTGTTGGTCCGAACTAGAGCCCTTTGTAGCGCCACCTCGGGGAAACTTGAGGGCTGGTTTTAGTTGTATAGATTGCTCATCCGGTGTTGTCCTGAGAACGAGATATGTGCAGCTCCTATCGGGATGTCGGCGCATCGGGCGGCTTCGCTAGTCTTGTTTTACATTATCAAAATGTCTTGTAACCGGGATTCCGAGTCTGATCGGGTCTTCCTGGGAGAAGGAATATCCTTCATTGACCGTTAGAGCTTGTGATGGGCTAAGTTGGGACACCCCTGCAGGGTTTGAATTTTCTAAAGCCGTGCTCGCGATTATGGGCAGATGGGAATTTGTTAATGTCCGGTTGTAGAGAACTTGACACATGACTTAATTAAAATGAATCAACCGCGTGTGTAGCCGTGATGGTCTCTTTTCGGCGGAGTCCGGGAAGAGAACACAGTCTCGTGTTATGCTTGAACGTAAGTAGTTTTAGGATCACTTCTTGATCACTTATTCGCTTCTCGATCGTGCTTTTCTTCTCTTCTCGCTCCCTTTTGCGTAAGTTAGCCACCATATATGCTAGTGCTTGCTACAACTCCACCTCACGACCCTTTTCCTACCTTTAAGCTTAAATAGTCTTGATCGCGAGGGTGTGAGATTGCTGAGTCCCCGTGACTCACAAATACTTCCAAAACAGATGCAGGTTCCGATGATGCCAGTGCAGGGGACGCTACCGAACTCAAGTGGGAGTTCGACGAGGATTCGGGCCGTTGCTATGTTTCTTTTCCGGATGATTAGTAGTGGAGCAAAGTTGGGGCGATCGGGGATCTAGCATTTGGGGTTGTCTTTCTTTATTTTGGTTCCGTAGTCGGACCTTGATTGTATTCTGGATGATGTATGATATATTTATGTATTGTGTGAAGTGGCGATTGTAAGCCAACTCTTTATCCCTTTCTTATTAAGTACATGGGATGTGTAAAGATTACCCCTCTTGCGACATGCCTACCATGCGGTTATGCCTCTAAGTTGTGCCCCGACACGTGGGAGATATAGCCGCATTGTGGGTGTTACACATCCCCAAAGTCAAGTTTCAATCCACCATCTTCAGCGAGTACACGGCGAAGACGCATGTCGACATAGTTTGATCAGAGATCTTGTGTTTCCACCGGAGTGCATAAAGTCGTCATAAGTCGTATGTACCAGCATCCCTTATCCGGCTATCGTCGCCTCGATAAACAGATACCTCTGTAGAAGATACCAAAAGACAGACGTCCCATATCGCTTACATCCCACCACTGTCGCACCACCTTTGATCCAGCAGCAACAAGCTAGACATGAGACCTCCGCTAGAGCCACCATGTAGCATATTGAAAGCACAAGTGCTCCCTGGGTGATTTTGGTAATTAATGTCAACATATCTCTTGTTGGACTAATACTTTTATCTAGTATATTTCAGATGAGTTCAATAGTGGAGTGGCGTGGACAAGAGGATGTGGAACCCCTTCAAGATGCTAAGGACAAAAGATTGGCAAAATCTTAAAAGCTCGAGACTCTACATTTTCAGTTTAATGATCCAAGATCACATTGAGTCCATAGCAAAGCCAATACTATTAAAAGGGGATGAGGTGTTTCTTAATGACTTGCTTGCTCAAGTGCTTAGTGGTATGCTCCAAAGCCTTCAACCACTTTCTCATATCCACATATGTCCCAAACCAAAAGTCAAACTCGGCCCCACCGATTTGATCTATCCGGCACCACCGAGTTCATTTGACATAGCCACTGCCAGAAACCCTAATCAGTTCGGTCTCACCGATGGGATCTCGGTCTCACCGAGATGGGCTTGCAAACTCTATGTTGCTTGTTGCAATTATTTTGGTTTCACCGAGATATTCAATCGGTCCCACCAAGTTTGCTCGACCAACTCTCTGTTTAGCTTATTACCAAAATCGGTCCCACCGAGTTTGTGTAATCGGTCAAACCGAGTTGAGGTTTTACCCTAACCCTAGCACTTCGGTCCCACCGAGTTGATCATATCGGTCCCAACGAAAATCCTAACGTTCACATTTTGAAATAAATCAGTCTGACCGAGTTTCATGATCCGGTCTCACCGAGTTTGGTAAATTGTGTGTAACTGTTAGATTTTATGTGGAGGCTATATATACCCCTCCACCCACTCTTCATTCGTGGAGAGAGCCATCAGAACGTGCCTACACTTCCAGCATACATTTTCTGAGAGAGAACCACCTACTCATGTGTTGAGACCAAGATATTCCATTTCAACCATAAGAATCTTGATCTCTAGCCTTCCCCAAGTTGCTTTCCACTCAAATTATCTTTCCATCAAATCCAAATCTGTGAGATAGAGTTGAGTGTTGGGGAGAGTATCATTTCAAGCACAAGAGCAAGGAGTTCATCATCAACACACTATCTATTACCTTTTGGAGAGTGGTGTCTCCTAGATTGGTTAGGTATCACTTCGGAGCCTCCGTCAAGATTGTGGAGTTGAACCAAGGAGTTTGTATGGGCAAGGAGATCACCTACTTCGTGAAGATCTACCCTAGTGAGGCAAGTCCTTCATGGGTGATGGCCATGGTGGCATAGACAAGGTTGCTTCTTTGTGGACCCTTCATGGGTGGAGCCCTCCGTGGACTCGCGCAACCGTTACCCTTCATGGGTTGAAGTCTCCATCAACGTGGATGTACGATAGCACCACATAACGGAACCACGCCAAAAATCTTCATGTCTCCAGTTGCGTTTGCATACTCCAATCACATCCCTTTACATTCTTGCAACTTGCATGCTTTACTTTTCGCTGTCATATACTCTTGCCATGCTTGCTTGAAATGTATTGTGAATGTTTAAACTTGTGTTAAAACTCCACCTTAACTTGAAGAAATTAAAAACTGCTACTTTTCTTTGTTAAGAGTCTATTCACCCCCTCTATACACCTCTTCTCGATCTTTTCAATTGGCATTAGAGCATTGGTCTCCATTGCTTTGGTTTAATCACCATTGGAGGAAGATGGATGAGTCTATGTTGGGGAGTCTTAGACATAGAGTGCCTATACTTGATGGGGAGTTCTTTCATGAGCGTAAAAATGAGATGCTTGAGATTTTCAATGAATATCATTTGAACAAGTAAATTACTAGCCCTTGTGCACCTCATGTTGATCCTTTGCATCCTACCCTTGATGAGTCTATTAACATGATCCGCAACCTTAGAACTGTTAATCTTATCACTAGAGGTTTTCCTAAAAACTTGATTGGTTGCTTGCCCACTCTTGATTGTGCCTACACTATATGGAGATTTCTTGAGGAACGATTTCCAAACTATTCCTTGCAAAACTTAGATGAAAGTCTTCATAAGTCTATTGCCTTGAGTAAGATAAATTCCAATGATCCTAAGTTGGGTGATTGTCTATTTGAGCTTACTAACCTCGTTGTGTGCCAAAGGAGATGTTGGAATCATTAGCAATATCATCTCCGAAGCCATTAGAATTCATAAAGATGAATATTGTGATGATCATTTATCTAATGAATCACTCTCTCTAGGAATTGATCCATCACAAGACGATGTTGAACATGGATACTATGATGAGGACGATGATAGTGACTTTGATCTCGATGAGTCTATGAGACACTTTGATCTTATGGCTAATCTTCGCGGCTACATGGCTGGAGGAAAGGAATGGGTCCTTGATAGTGGATGTACCGATCACATGACCGGCGACAAGGATATGTTTCGTGAGCTTGCTGAAAACGACGACCCTCGAAAGTATGTCACCTTTGGTGATAACTCAAAGGGTAAGGTGGTTGGCCTTGGTAAGGTGGCCATTTCACATGATAGCTCCATACAAAATGTTATGCTCGTTGAATCTCTTGGCTACAATTTACTTTCCGTATCTAGACTTGCTGACTTTGGCTTCAGTGTCCTATTTACTAAAGTAGATTGCCAAGTGTTTCATAGAGATAATCATAATATGGTCTTTACCGGTATTCGTAGAGGTGATCTTTACATTGTTGATTTCACTAAAAAGGCTCAACCTAGAACTTGCTTAATTGCTAAATCTTCTAAAGGTTGGTTGTGGCATAGAAGGTAAGGTCATGTGGGCATGCGAAATCTTGATAAGCTTATTAAAGGTGATCATATCCTTGGAGTGAAAGATGTTATATTTGAGAAGGATAGATTGTGCAGTGCTTGTCAAGTAGGAAAACAAGTTGGAGGAAGCCACCCCGTGAAGAACATCATGACCACGAGAAGACCACTCGAGCTACTTCATATGGATCTCTTTGGTCCCAATGCATACAAAAGTCTCAGTGCAAACTCATTTGGTCTAGTCATAGTCGATGATTTTTCAAGATTTATGTGGGTGTTCTTTCTTGATGATAAATCGCAGGTCCAAAAGATCTTCAAGAACTTCGCTAGGAAGGCCCAAAATCAATTTGAAGTGAAGATCAAGAAGGTTCGCAACAACAATGGAATGGAGTTCAAGAATGCAAATGTGGATACCTTTCTTGACGAAGAAGGGATTTCACATGAGTTCTCAGCTACGTACACGCCTCAACAAAATGGAGTTGTTGAGAGGAAGAACCGTACTCTTATCGAGATGGCGAGAACGATGCTTGATGAGTACAAGACTCCGAAACACTTTTGGGCGGAAGCGGTTGAGACAGCTTGTCATGCAACAAATCGCTTGTATCTTCACAAGCTACTCGGCAAGACGGCATACAAGCTTCTCACCGGTAACAAACCCCAAGTTGGATACTTTCGGGTATTCGGCTCAAAGTGCTACATTCTTTATAAGCATCGTCGTTCTAAATTTGCTCCTAAATCTCATGAGGGTTTCCTACTTGGTTATGGCTCAAACTCTCACACTCACTGTGTCTACAACAATTTCAACCGAAAGGTTGAAGAGACGGTAGATGTGAAGTTTGATGAATCTAACGTCTCGCAAGTAGAGCAATTGCCAATTGATGTAGGAGACAAAGACCCTTCGGAAGCAATCCAAGACCTGTCTATTGGCAAGATTCGTCCAACAGAGGTGAAGGAGAGTACCTCGTCCGTCCAAGTGGAAGCTTCTACCTCACAACAAGGTGAACCAAGGGTTGACACGGAAGCATCCACAAGTGGGACACGTCAGGATGAAGAACACGAGGAAGTACACCAAGATGAACCTCATCAACCTCATCATCCACCTCGACAAGAGAACGACAACGTCAACAATGAAGAAGGCCAAGAAGAAGAACAATATGATGAAGAAGATGTTCCACCCCGACCCAAGCAAAAGCTCTCATGAGTTCAAGCAAGAGTCTCAAGATACCATCCCGTCGAACAAATCTTCAATGATGTCCAAACCGGGAGAATCACTCGCTCTAAAACTCGTTTGGCTAATTTTTGTGAACATTATTCATTCATCTCTAGGATTGAACCTATGAAGGTTGAAGAAGCATTGGAAGATCCGGATTGGATAAATGTCATGCATGAAGAGCTACACAACTTTGAGAGAAACCAAGTGTGGACATTGGTCGAGAAGTCCGACAACAACCACAACATCATCGATACCAAATGGGTGTTTCGCAACAAGCAAGATGAAGATGGACAAGTCATTCGCAACAAAGCATGTCTCGTCGCCCAAGGTTACACTCAAGTCGAAGGTATGGACTATGGTGAGACATATGCCCTCGTTGCTAGACTTGAATCCATCCGCATCTTACTTGCCTATGCTAATCACCATAATATCACCATGTACCAAATGGACATTAAAAGTGCATTTCTAAATGGTGAAATTGAGGAGGAAGTTTATGTTAAACAACTTCCCGGCTTCGTTAATCCTAAGAAACCCGGCCATGTTTACAAACTTCACAAATCTCTTTATGGTCTTAAACAAGCTCCTAGGGCGTGGTATAAATGCTTGACCAAGTTCCTTATTGAAAAAGGCTTTGACATTGGAAAGATAGATTCTACTCTTTTTACTAAAGGGTTAATGGTGAATTATTCGTGTGCCAAATTTATGTTGGTGATATCATATTTGGTTCGACTAACCCCCATTTTAGTGAAAAGTTTGGGAAGCTAATGTCGGAGAACTTTGATATGTCTATGATGAGTGAACTCAAGTTCTTTCTTGGTTTGCAAATTAAGCAAACTAAGGAGGGTACCTTTGTTTCCCAAACAAAGTACACCAAGGATTTATTCAAGAAGTTCAACATGCAAGAATGCAAAGGTATGAATACACCCATGCCTACTAGTGGACATCTTGAATTGACCAAGGATGGCGAGCCGGTTGACCAAAAGGTTTATCACTCTATGATTGGTTCATTTTTATATCTATGTGCCCCCCATCCCGATATTATGCTAAGTGTGTGCATGTGTGCATGATATCAAGCGCCCCCCAAAGAATGTCATATTAAGGCTGTGAAAAGGATAGTGAGGTACTTAATCCATACACCAAAATTTGGCATTTGGTATCCTAAGAGGTCTTCTTTTGATCTTGTTGGCTATTCCGACTCGACTATGCCGGAGATAAGGTTGATAGGAAGTTCACTTCGGGTACTGATACGTCTCCAACGTATCTATAATTTTTGATTGTTCCATGCTATTATATTATCTATTTTGGATGTTTATGGGCTTTATTATGCACTTTTATATTATTTTTGGGACTATAACCAAAGGCCTAGTGCAAAATGCTGTTTTTTTTGCCTATTTCAGTGTTTCGCAAAAAAGGAATATCAAACGGAATCCAAACGGAATGAAACCTTCGCGACGATCTTTTTTGGAACAAAGGCAATCCAAGAGACTTGGAGTGGACGTCAAGGAAGCAACAAGGCGGCCACGAGGTAGGGCGGCGTGCCCCCACCCCCGTGGGCCCCTTGTAGCTCCACCGACCAACTTCTTTCGCCTATATATACTCTTATACCCTGAAAACATCAAGGGAGCCACGAAACCACTTTTCCACTACAACCTTCTGTACCTGTGAGATCCCATCTGGTGACCTTTTCCGGTGATCTGCCGGAGGGGGATTCAATCACGTAGGGCTTCTACATCAACACCATAGCCTCTCCGATGATGTGTGAGTAGTTTACCACAGACCTTCGGGTCCATAGTTATTAGCTAGATGGCTTCTTCTCTCTCTTTGGATCTCAATACAAAGTTCTCCTCAATGTTCTTGGAGATCTATTCGATGTAATTCATTTTGCGGTGTGTTTGCCGAGATCCGATGAATTGTGGGTTTATGATTAAGATTATGTATGAGCAATATTTGATTCTTCTCTAAATTCTTATATGCATGATTTGATATCTTTGCAAGTCTCTTCGAATTATCAGTTTGGTTTGGCCTACTAGATTGATCTTTCTTGCAATGCGAGAAGTGCTTAGCATTGGGTTCAATCTTGCGGTGTCCTTTCCCAGTGACAATAGGTGCAGCAAGGCACGTATTGTATTGTTGCCATCGAGGATAAAAAGATGGGGTTTATATCATATTGCTTGAGTTTATCCCTCTACATCATGTCATCTTGCCTAATGCATTACTCTGTTCTTCTGAACTTAATACTCTAGATGCATGCTGGATAGGCGGTCGATGTGTGGAGTAATAGTAGTAGATGCAGAATCATTTCGGTCTACTTGACACGGATGTGATGCCTATGTTCATGATCATGCCTAGATATCATCATAACTATGCGCTTTTCTATCAATTGCTCGGCAGTAATTTGTTCACCCACCTAGGATAAAAAGATGGGGTTTATATCATATAAGTTTCCGATCTACAATTCTAGTTTACTATTTATTTTGCAATCTTTACTTTTCAATCTATACAACAAAAATACCAAAAATATTTATCTTATTATCTCTATCAGATCTCACTTTTGTAAGTGACCGTGAAGGGATTGACGACCCCTTTATCGCGTTGGTTGTGAGCTTCATGTTTGTTTGTGCAGGTACTCGGTGACTTGCATGTAGTCTCCTACTAGATTGATACCTTGGTTCTCAAAAACTAAGGAAAATACTTACGCTACTTTGCTGCATCACCCTTTCCTCTTCAAGGGAAAACCAACGCATGCTCAAGAGGTAGCAAGAAGGATTTCTGCCGCCGTTACCGGGGAGATCTACGCCAAGTCAAGACATACCAAGTACCCATCGCAAACTCTTATCCCTCGCATTACATTATTTGCTAGTTGCCTCTCGTTTTCCTCTCCCCCACTTCACCCTTGCCGTTTTATTTGCCTCTTTTCCATTTGCCCTTTTTTCGTTCGTCTCTTTTCGCTTGCCTCTTGTGTGTTCGTGTGTTAGATCGCTTTGCCCTCATGTCTAGTTCTCCTATCATTGTTAACACTCCCGATAATGAAGTTCTTAATTTTAAACAAAGGGAGGGAGAAAACTTAAAAGATGCTTGGTATAGAATTTGCAATGCTCAAAATAGATCTATTAAAAAGCAATCTACTTCCGTTCTTCTTCATAATTTTTACGTAGGCATCACTCCTTGGTATAGATATGTTCTTGACACCATCACCGGAGGGAATTTCTTGGGAAGCCATACTTTTGAGTCTTATAATGCTACGATAGATTTGTTAGGCCCACCACCTCTTTTGGTCAATGGACTATTTTAGCTTTGGAACATGTGATGCAAAGGCTTGATATTATTGAAAATAAAATTTCCACTATAGAGCTAATTGAAAATTTGGATAAAAGGATCCACAATCAAATTACTCAATATGGATCTAAGGTAGGAGTTACTCTAAAAAATCTTAAGGAAAAGGAACCCATAGTTAATGAAAAGATAGATCAAGATTCCACTCGAATCAATAAACTCGAAGAGATTATTACCAACTTGGGGTCCGCTTTTTCTGCCGTTAAAAACACCTCAAATCCTCCTCCTGCCAAAGTTGCCAAATTTATCTATGTTCCTAACAATAAGGGTGAATCTTCTAGTAAGAAAAATGAAGATCTCAAATCAATAAGTGTTCACCCCAACTTTTAGATATCGTTAAGGAACCTTTGGCTACAAGTGAATTTCTTGATTTCCTACCTAGGAGTTTGATCATTTGCAAAAATAAAGAACCTCCTAAGGGCTATAAGTGTTCAATTGAAGAATTACCTACCAAAGAGGACAATACCTAGATCTATTCTTGCTTTTATGCCTAGCTAGGGGCGTTAAACGATAGCGCTTGCTGGGAGGCAACCCAATTTTATTTTTGTTCCTTGCTTTTTGTTCCTGTTTAGTAATAAATAAATCATCTGTCCTCTGCTATGATTGTGTTTTTTATGTTTTAATTAGTGTTTGTGCCAAGTAAAGCCTTTAGGATCTTCTTGGATGATTGTTATTTGATCTTGCTGAAAAAACAGAAAGTATGCGCTCACGAGAATAATTTTCATTTTAAACCAGAGAGTGATATAAAATACTAATTCCAAGTGTAGTAGATCAATATACAAATTATTTAGGATGTCCTAATTTCTCAGGATTTTTGGAGTTACAGAAGTATTCGAAACCTACAGATTACTACAGACTGTTATGTTTTTGACAGATTTTGTTTTTCATGTGTTGTTTGCTTATCTTGATGAATCTATGGCTAGTATCGGGGGGTATGAACCATGGAGAAGTTGGAATACAGTAGGTTTAATACCAATATAAATAAATAATGAGTTCATTACAGTACCTTAAAGTGGTGGTTTGTTTTCCTATACTAACGGAGCTCATGAGATTTTTTGTTGAGTTTTGTGTTGTGAAGTTTTCAAGTTTTTTGGGTAAAGATTTGATGGATTTCGGAACAAGGAGTGGAAAGAGCCTAAGCTTGGGGATTCCCAAGGCACCCCAAGGTAAAATTCAAGGACAACCAAAAGCCTAAGCTTGGTGATGCCCCGGAAGGCATCCCCTCTTTCGTCTTCATCTATCGGTAACTTTACTTGAGGCTATATTTTTATTCACCACATGATATGTGTATTGCTTGGAGCGTCTTGTATGATTTGAGTCTTTGCTTTTTAGTTTACCACAATCATCCTTGCTGTACACACCTTTTGGGAGAGACACACATGAATCAAAATTTATTAGAATACTCTATGTGCTTCACTTATATCTTTCGAGCTAGATAATTTTTCTCTAGTGCTTCACTTATATCTTTTTAGAGCACGGTGGTGGTTTTATTTTATAGAAATTACTGATCCCTCATGCTTCACTTATATTATTTTGAGAGTATTTTAGAACAACATGGTAATTTGCTTTGGTTATGAAATTAGTCCTAATATGATAGACATTCGGGATGGGTATAATAAAAACTTTCATATAGAGTGCATTAAATGTTATGAGAAGTTGGATTCTTGATAGTTGTTTTGAGATATAAAGGTGGTAATATTAGAGTTGTGCTTGTTGTGTAATTATGGAATTGAGAAATACTTGTGTTGAAGTTGGCAAGTCCCGTAGCATGCATGTATGGTAAAAGTTGTGTGGCAAATTTGAAGCATGAGGTGTTCTTTGATTGCTTTCCTTATGAGTGGCAGTCGGGGACGAGCGATGGTCTTTTCCTACCAATCTATCCCCCTTGGAGCATGCGCATAGTGCTTGGTTTTGATGACTTGTAGATTTTTGCAATAAGTATGTGAGTTCTTTATGATTAATGTTGAGTCCATGGATTATATACACTCTCACCCTTCCAACATTGCTAGCCTCTGATAACCCACAAGTATAGGAGATCGCAACAGTTTTTGAGGGTAGAGTATTCAACACAAATTTATTGATTCAACACAAGGGGACCCAAATAATATTCTCAAGTATTAGCAGCTGAGTTGTCAATTCAACCACACCTGGAAACTTAATATCTGCAGCAGAGTGTTTAGTAGCAAAGTAATATGATAGTAGTGGTAACGGTAGCAAAAGTAATATTTTTGGTGTTTTGTAGTGATGATAACAATAGCAACGGAAAAGTAAATAAGCGAAGAACAATATATGGAAAGCTCGTAGGCAATGGATCAGTGATGGAGAATTATGTCGGATGCGGTTCATCATGTAATAGTCATAACCTAGGGTGACACTGAAAGTGCGTTATATCGACTAGAGGGGGGTGAATAGGCGATTTTTATGAATTCTTCACTGAGGAATTTTAGGGTGAGGAAATTCCTGAGTGAAGAACTACTTGCAGCGGAATAAGTACTCAGAAGTAAACATAACTGAGCATGAGCATGATCTTCATGAAGAAATGAAAACAAGCACAGAGTGCAGAAAGCGTAAACACAGGATAACACAGGATAAGACAAACAGACTTAAGAAATTGAACTGAGGAAATAGAGAAAGTCTTCAGTCAAAGTCTTCAAACAGATATGAAAAAGCTGTAACACCCAGGATGCGGCTATATCTCCCATGTGTCGGGGCACGACTTAGAGGCATAACGGCATGGTAGGCATGTCACAAGAGGGGTAATCTTTACACATCCCATGTACTGAACAAGAAAGGGATAAAGAGTTGGCTTACAATCGCCACTTCACACAATACATAAATATATCATACATCATCCAGAATACAATCAAGGTCCGACTACAGAACCAAAATAAAGAAAGACAACCCCAAATGCTAGATCCCCGATCGCCCCAACTAGGCTCCACTACTGATCATCCGGAAAAGAAACATAGCAACGGCCCGAATCCTTGTCGAACTCCCACTTGAGTTCGGTAGCGTCCCCTGCACCGGCATCATCGGCACCTGCATCTGTTTTGGAAGTATCTGTGAGTCACGGGGACTCAGCAATCTCACACCCTCGCGATCAAGACTATTTAAGCTTAAAGGTAGGAAAAGGGTCGTGAGGTGGAGTTGCAGCAAGCACTAGCATATATGGTGGCTAACTTACGCAAAAGAGAGCGAGAAGAGAAGCAACGCACGGTCGAGAAGCTATAAGTGATCAAGAAGTGATCCTGAAACTACTAACGCTCAAGCATAACACAAGAACCGTGTTCACTTCCCAGGCTCTGCCGATAAGAGACCATCACGGTTACACACGCGGTTGATTCATTTTAATTAAGTTATGTGTCAGGTTCTCTACAACTGGATATTAACAAATTCCCATCTGCCCATAACCGCAGGCACAGCTTTCGAAAGTTCAAGCCCTGCAAGGGTGTCCCAACTTAGCCCATCACAAGCTCTCACGGTCAACGAAGGATATTCCTTCTCCCAGGAAGACCCGATCAGACTCGGAATCCCGGTTACAAGACATTTTGACAATGGTAAAACAAGACCAGCAAGACCGCCCGATGCGCCGACATCCCGATAGGAGTTGCACATATCTCGTTCTCAGGGCAACACCGGATGAGCAACCCGTACAACTAAAACCGACCCTCAAGTTTCCCCGAGGTGGCGCTGCAAGGGGCACTAGTTCGGACCAACACTTAGAGAAGCACTGGCCCGGGGGGTTAAAATAAATATGACCCTTGAGTCTGCAGAACCCAAGGGAAGGTGATAGGTTGTTAGGCAAATGTAAAACCAAGGTTGGGCCTTGCTGGAGGAGTTTTATTCAAAGTGAACTGTCAAGGGGTTCCCATAACACCCAACCGCGTAAGGGCCGCAAAAATCAAGGAACATAACACCGGTATGACGGAAACTAGGGCGGCAAGAGTGGAACAAAACACCAGCATAAGGCCGAGCCTTCCACCCTTTACCAAGTATATAGATGCATTAAAATAAATATGATATAATAATGATATCCCAACATATCCATGTTCGAACATGGAACAAACTCCATCTTCACCTGCAACTAGCAACGCTATAAGAGGGCTGAGCAAAGCGGTAACAAAGCCAAACAACGGTTTGCTAGGAATGGTGGGTTAGAGGCTGACATGGCAAAAAGGGAGGCATGATATATCAAGTGGTAGGTATCGCGACATAGCAAAAGAGCGAACAACTAGCAATCAAAGATAGAAGTGATTTTGAGGGTATGGTCATCTTGCCTGAGATCCCGCAAGGAAGAAGAACGAGTCCATGAAGAAGACACACAGACGTAGTCGAACGGATCCTCACAACTCCGAAACGAAACCGAAGCTAACGAGAGAAGCAACCCGGAAAGAAGCAGGCAACATAGTAAACAACATCACAAATACATGGCATGATGTACAACCAAAGTATGATGCATGCCCGATTTAAATATGCATGGCATGGCAAAGTGCACAAACAAAACTACAAGTTAAGTGGAGCCCAATATGCAACAAGTTGCATATTGACGGAACACCACATCAATTATTTAGTTCACTCCCGGTTAGGTACTCAACAATATTAAATGTTGTTAAACATGGCAAGAGATGAAACATGAGTAAAATACACAGTTAGGCATTTTAAATGAGGCCGGAAACATCAAACAACAATTCTGGTAAATCCTCATGTGCATTTAGTAATTTAATGCAAACAACAATTTTAACCATTTTAAATGTTGTTATCATGATGCGAATGACATTTGCAAGTTTTATGCAATTTGGAAAACTTGACAAGAGCATGATATTAAGCATTTGTCATCGTGGCGGAAAAGAAAGGGGTGCCACGACAATGACAACGGAAATGGTGCCACGGCAACATTCCAGTTCCGATAGCTCACGGAGATACCGGTGCAAAAGGAAAAGTGATGGGAGCGTGACATGCGATAGAAGGTGGGGTCTTCCCGGTTACCAGGTGTCCCAAGTGTCGACAACATGGAAGCGAGAGACACTACGGACAGGGTGCAGACAACGGGTGCATCTCATACAACACATGCTATCGTTCTCGGATGGTCGTCTCGAGATTATACCTTCGAAGAGTGCGTTTCGAAGCGGATCAGTTCGTAGAGGAAGTAGTCGTTCACGGGTCATCGAGGGAAGTAGAGGTTCATGTCTGTAGATGTTCGGGGTCACGACACGGAACTTGACGTCCACGGGGTCTTCAGCGATGGTCGTGGTTCATGTTTTGTAGACGTTCGGGCGGCGGTAGTGGGACACGTTTTGGAGGGGAAGCAGAGGTTCACGTTTCGTAGTCGTTCGGGGTCGCCGATAGTTGTACCCAGTCATTGTTGGACTTGATGGATCCGATGCCTCCGGACGTAGTGGTACATGTTCGTTCTTCGGAGAGGTACTTGGCGTTCTTCGGTCATAGGTACTTGCTGTTTTTGCTACCCGGGTCTTCGACGACGGTAGTTGTACACATGATGTTGGGGTACTTGTCGGTCCGGTCTTGACGGACTAGATGTACACGTTGTCGGGGCTTGTCGCATCACCGGATGTAGTCGTACATGTACGGAGTGGAACTTGGCGTGTCCATGTACTTGCCCGTCTCCGATTGCACGGAGATGTAACAGGACGACGACGGTAAGTGCAGTGTGACCCCGGGTCTACCGAGGTTTGGGAAGAGCGAAACGAAGCAGCACCACGGCTAGGTTTTGGCGGTCAACGAAGAAGTCCGGCCAATCTCAGTCTTGCGGGTAGCAAGGGAAGGAGCAGGGGCTCGCTTGGCTTTGGTGCAGGTTGCAGCCCACGTCGAAGCAGAGAGGAGACGAACGACGCCGCGGGGTTGAAGCAGAGGACGTGGACGCAGGGGGACTCGTCCATGGCGCCCTGACCTTCGGTGCACAACGAGGCGGCGAGGAGGGGTCTCTTCGGCGAGCTGTGGGCGACCAATGCTCGAGGAGAGGCCGCGGGCAGCTGGATTCGGCCGGAGGCGATTCCCTACGCGCGGGGACGAGAATGAGAGGGAGTCAGAGGTGGTGCAGGGCAAGGCAGGATGCTACCTCTTGAGCACTTGCGTTGGTTTTCCCTTGAAGAGAAAAGGGTGGTGCGGCAAAGTAGCGTAAGTATTTCCCCAGTTTTTGAGAACCAAGGTATCAATCCAGTAGGAGGCTATGTGCCAGTCCCTCGCACCTACATGATACGTCTCCAACGTATCTATAATTTTTGATTGCTCCATGCTATGTTATCTACTATTTTGGGCAATATTGGGCTTTATTACCCACTTTTATATTATTTTTGGGACTAACCTATTAACCAGAATTGCTGTTTTTGCCTATTTCAGTGTTTCAAAGAAAAGGAATATCAAACGGAGTCGAAACGGAATGAAATCAACTGGAGAAGTTATTTTTGGAAGGAAAGCTACCGGATGGACTTGGACCCCACGTCAGGAGCCAAGGGAGGTGCTCACGAGGGTGGGGGGCGCCCCCCTAGGGCGCTCCCCCTTCTTCGTGGGGCCCCCGAAGCTCCACCGACGTATTTCCTGCACCCATATATATTCACGTACCCTAAAACTTCCAGAACAAACAATAGATCGGGAGTTCTGCCGCCAGAAGCCTCCGTAGCCACCAAAAGCCAATCTAGACCCGTTCCGGCACCCTGCCGGAGGGGGCAATCCCTCTCCAGTGGCCATCTTCATCATCCCGGTGCTCTCCATGATGAGGAGGGAGTAGTTCTCCCTCGGGTCTGAGGGTATGTACCAGTAGCTATGTGTTTGATCTCTCTCTCTCTCTCTCTCTCGTGTTCTTGAGGTGATACGGTCTTGATGTATCGTGAGCTTTGCTATTATATTTGAATCCTATGATGTTTTCTCCCCCCTCTACTCTCTTGTAATGGATTGAGTTTCCCCTTTGAAGTTATGTTATCGGATTGAGTCTTTAAAGATTTGAGAACACTTGATGTATGTCTTGTCGTGCGTACCTGTGGTGACAATGGGATACCACGTGATTCACTTGATGTATGTTTTGGTGATCAACTTGCGGGTTCCGCCCATGAACCTATGCATAGGGGTTGGCACATGTTTTCCTTGTGATTCTCCGGTAGAAACTTTGGGGAACTCTTTGAGGTTCTATGTGTTGGTTGAATAGATGAATCTGAGATTGTGTGATGCATATCATATGATCATACCCATGGATACTTGAGGTGACATTGGAGTATCTAGGTGACATTAGGGTTTTGGTTGATTTGTGTCTTAAGGTGTTATTCTAGTACGAACTCTAGGGCTGTTTGTGACACTTATAGGAATAGCCCAACGGATTGATTGGAAAGAATAACTTTGAGGTGGTTTCGTACCCTACCATAATCTCTTTGTTTGTTCTCCGCTATTAGTGACTTTGGAGTGACTCTTTGTTGCATGTTGAGGGATAGTTATGTGATCCAATTATGTTATTATTGTTGAGGGAACTTGCACTAGTGAAAGTATGAACCCTAGGCCTTATTTCCTAGCATTGCAATACCGTTTATGCTCACTTTTATCATTAGTTACCTTGCTGTTTTTATATTTTCAGATTACAAAAACCTTTATCTACTATCCATATACCACTTGTATCAACATCTCTTCACCGAACTAGTGCACCTATACAATTTACCATTGTATTGGGTGTGTTGGGGACACAAGAGACTCTTTGTTATTTGGTTGCAGGGTTGCTTGAGAGAGACCATCTTCATCCTACGCCTCCTACGGATTGATGAACCTTAGGTCATCCACTTGAGGGAAATTTGCTACTGTCCTACAAACCTCTGCACTTGGAGGCCCAACAACGTCTACAAGAAGAAGGTTGTGCAGTAGACATCAAGCTCTTTTCTGGCACCGTTGCCGGGGAGGTGAGTGCTTGAAGGTATATCTTTAGTTCTTGCAATCGAATCTTTTTGTTTCTTATTTTAGCACTAGTTTAGTTTATAAAAGAAAACTAAAAAAATGGAATTGAGTTTGTTGATTGCAATGAGCATGATTGCAATGTTGTTAGTAAGAATTCTTTGAATATCCATGATACTAATGATGATTGCACTAGTTATGATGACAATGTCTCCTATAAACATGTCAATTTTTGTGGAGTACATTGGGTTTGTAAGTACACACCAAATAGGGAAGATAGATATTGCAAGAGGCATAAGTACTTAGAAATCAAATTGTTGCAAGAAAGGCTAGATGGTTGTGCTGAAAATTTAAACTTTCTTAGCCATACTTGTGAACTTTGCAATGAACATGATCATTTCAGTACCCAATGCAAATTGTTTCATGATCGTATCATGTCCAAAAATTGTGATGACTTGATTTCCCTTGCACATCATAATGAACTTAGTTTGCTCTTGGGTTATGAAGAAATGAAACGTATAACTAAGGATATTCCAAAATTTGCCCTTGATAGAGTTCTTCATTTTGATCTAGAGGAAATTTATATGTATTGTGCGGTGAATTGTATTGAAAACCCTTATATTGCTAATTACATAAAGAAAAGAAAACAAATAGAGGATGAAGAGAATACTAATGAAAGGGAAGCGACTTCCCAATATCCTCCTATTATTTCTTATGATGAATCAGGTAACGAGGAGGAGCCTCCTATTCAACCAATCTCATTAATAAGGAGCTCCAAAAAGAGGATTGAACCCACACATGATGTGGTGAAGAAGAAGAAAAGAAAAAGGAAGAGAGGTAAAAAGATATCTCTCCCAAATAATCCTACTCCTATTGCTATTGTGCCTCATGAAAATAGAATTGTGGAAGACAATGATACTTCTTATGATCTTGAAAATCTTTTTGGCACTTGCTTGGAAGAATATGATAATTGCTATACTATTGGTGCTATCTATATTATTAATGATGAGAGTGATTATGCTTATGATATGAAAAGGCCCAAGCTTGGGGAAGCTATGTTTGACTAAGATGATGTTTTTGAGAATATATTTGCTGCAATTAATGTTTGTCCCAAGCTTGGGGATGCTATGTTTGATGAAGATGATATTTTTAGTCTCCCAAGTTTTGATATGCAAATTTATAATGATGATAGCATGCCTCCTACTTATGATGATTATTGTGATGATACTTATGCTATAAAAAGTAGTGATTATATTTATAAAACTTGTCATGATTATGGTTACCCCTTCTCTAAACATTATTCTTTTAATCTGTAAACAATTTATAGTATTCGAGTTTCTTATGACACTTCCACTATCCCGAATGAGAAGAATTTTGCTTATGTGGAGAGTAATAAAATTTATATGCTTGTAGATCATGAAAATAATGCTTTAGGTGCTGGTTATATTGTTGAATTCATTCATGACGCTACTGAAAATTATTATGAGGGAGGAATATATGCTTGTAGGAATTGCAATAATATCAAGTTTCCTCTATATGTGCTTAAAATCTTGAAGTTTTGCTTGCTTTACCTTCCTATGCTAATTGATTATTGTTTCCATAGGTTGTTTGCTCACAAAATCCCTATGCATAGTAAGTGGGTTAGACTTAAATGTGCTAGTCATATTCTTCATGATGCTCTCTTTATGTTTCAGTTCTTATCCTTTATGTGAGCATCATTGAAATCATCATGCCTAGCTAGGGGCGTTAAACGATAGCGCTTGTTGGGAGGCAACCCAATTTTATTTTTATTCCTTGCTTTTTGTTCCTATTTAGTAATAAATAATTCATCTAGACTCTGTTTATATGTGGTTTTATGCTTTTAATTAGTGTTTGTGCCAAGTAGAACCTTTGGGAAGACTTGGGGAAAGTCTTGTTGATCATGCTGTAAAAAACAGAAACTTTAGCGCTCACGAGAATTGCTGCCATTTTTATTTGGAGAGTGATATTTAGTTAATTATTTTTGAAGATGATTAATAGATAAATTACTCAGGTCCAGCAATTTATTTTAGAATTTTATGAGTTCCATAAGTATACGTTTGATACAGATTACTACAGACTGTTCTGTTTTTGACAGATTCTGTTTTCGATGTGTTGTTTGCTTATTTTGATGAATCTATGAGTAGTATCGGAGGGTATGAACCATAGATAAGTTGGAATACAGTAGGTTTAACACCAATATAAATTAAGAATGAGTTCATTACAGTACCTTGAAGTGGTGATTTATTTTCTTATACTAACGGAGCTCACAAGTTTTCTACTTTAAGTTTTGTGTTGTGAAGTTTTCAAGTTTTGGGTAAGGATTTGATGGACTATGGAATAAGGAGTGGCAAGATCCTAAGCTTGGGGATGCCCAAGGCACCCCAAGGTAATATTCAAGGACAACCAAAAGCCTAAGCTTGGGGATGCCCCGGAAGGCATCCCCTCTTTCGTCTACTTCCATCGGTAACTTTACTTGGAGCTATATTTTTATTTACCACATGATATGTGTTTTGCTTAGAGCGTCATTTTATTTTATTTTGTTTTGCTTGCTGTTTGAATAAAATACCAAGATCAGAAATTCTTAAATGTTAGAAAGTCTTCACATAGTTGCATAATTATTCGACTACTCATTGAGCTTCACTTATATTTTTTGGAGTAGTTTGTTATTTGCTCTAGTGATTCACTTATATATTTTTAGAGCACGGTGGTGGTTTTATTTTATAGAAATAATTGATCTCTCATGCTTCACTTATATTATTTTGAGAGTCTTTAGAACAGCATGGTAGTTTGTTTTGGTTATGAAACTAGTCCTAATATGATGGGCATCCAAGAGGGATATAATAAAAACTTTCATATAGAGTGCATTGAATACTATGAGAAGTTTGATACTTGATGATTGTTTTGAGATATGAAGATGGTGATATTAGAGTCATGCTAGTTGAGTAGTTGTGAATTTGAGAAATACTTGTGTTGAAGTTTGTGATTCCCGTAGCATGCACGTATGGTGAACCGTTATGTGATGAAGTCGGAGCATGATTTATTTATTGATTGCCTTCCTTATGAGTGGCGGTCGGGGACGAGCGATGGTCTTTTCCTACAAATCTATCCCCCTAGGAGCATGTGCGTAGTACTTTGTTTTGATAACTAATAGATTTTTGCAATAAGTATGTGAGTTCTTTATGACTAATGTTGAGTCCATGGATTATACACACTCTCACCCTTCCACCTTGCCAGCCTCTCTAGTACCGTGCAACTTTCGCCGGTACCATAAACCCATCATATACCTTCCTCAAAACAGCCACCATACCTACCTATTATGGCATTTCCATAGCCATTCCGAGATATATTGCCATGCAACTTTCCACCATTCCGTTATTATGACACGCTTCATCATTGTCATATTGCTTTGCATGATCATGTAGTTGACATCGTATTTGTGGCACGGCCACCATTCATAATTCTTCCATACATGTCACTCATGCATCATTGCACATCCCGGTACACCGCCGGAGGCATTCGTATAGAGTCATATCTTGTTCTAAGTATTGAGTTGTAATTCTTGAGTTGTAAGTAAATAAAAGTGTGATGATCATCATTATTAGAGCATTGTCCCAGTGAGGAAAGGATGATGGATACTATGATTCCCCCATAAGTCGGGATGAGACTCCGGACGAAAATAAATAAATAAAAGAGACCAAAGAAGCCCAAATAAAAAAAGAAAAAAAGAGGCCATAAAAAAAGAGAAGGCCCAAATAAAAAAATAAAAAATGAGAGAAAAAGAGAGAAGGGGCAATGCTACTATCCTTTTACCACACTTGTGCTTCAAAGTAGCACCATGATCTTCATGATAGAGAGTCTCCTATGTTGTCACTTTCATATACTATTGGGAATCTTTCATTATAGAACTTGGCTTGTATATTCCAATGATGGGCTTCCTCAAAATGCCCTAGGTCTTCGTGAGCAAGCGAGTTGGATGCACACCCACTTAGTTTCTTTTGTTGAGCTTTCATACATTTATAGCTCTGGTGCATCCGTTGCATGGCAATCCCTACTCACTCACATTGATATCTATTGATGGGCATCTCCATAACCCGTTGATACGCCTAGTTGATGTGAGACTATCTTCTCCTTTTTTGTCTTCTCCACAACCACCATTCTATTCCACCTATAGTGCTATGTCCATGGCTCATGCTCATATATTGCGTGAAGATTGAAAAAGTTTGAGAACATAAAAAGTATGAAACAATTGCTTGGCTTGTCATCGGGGTTGTGCATGATTTAAATATGTTGTGTGGTGAAGATGGAGCATAGCCAGACTATATGATTTTGTAGGGATAGCTTTCTTTGGCCATGTTATTTTGAGAAGACATAATTGCTTAGTTAGTATGCTTGAAGTATTATCATTTTTATGTCAATATGAACTTTTGTCTTGAATCTTTCGGATCTGAATATTCATGCCACAATTAAGAAGAATTACATTGAAATTATGCCAAGTAGCACTCCGCATCAAAAATACTGTTTTTATCATTTACCTACTCGAGGACGAGCATGAATTAAGCTTGGGGATGCTGATACATCTCCAACGTATCTATAATTTTGATTGCTCCATGCTATGTTATCTACTGTTTTAGGCAATATTGGGCTTTATTATCCACTTTTATATTATTTTTGGGACTAACCTATTAACCGGAGGCCCAGCCCAGAATAGCTGTTTTTTGCCTATTTCAGTGTTTCAAAGAAAAGGAATATCAAACGGAGTCGAAACGGAACGAAATCAACTAGAGAAGTTATTTTTGGAAGGAAAGCTACCGGATGGACTTGGACCCCACGTCAGGAGCCAAGGGAGGTGCTCACGAGGGTGGGGGGTGCCCCCTAGGGCGCGCGCCCTGCCTCATGGGGCCCCCGAAGCTCCGCCGACGTACTTCCTGCACCCATATATACTCACATACCCTAAAACTTCCAGAACAGACAATAGATCGGGAGTTTCGCCGCCAGAAGCCTCCGTAGCCACCGAAAGACAATCTAGACCCGTTCCGGCACCCTGCCGGAGGGGGCAATCCCTCTTCGGTGGCCATCTTCATCATCCCGGTGCTCTCCATGACGAGGATGGAGTAGTTCTCCCTCGGGTCTGAGGGTATGTACCTGTAGCTATGTGTTTGATCTCTCTCTCTCTCTCTCTCTCGTGTTCTTGAGGTGATACGATCTTGATGTATCGCGAGCTTTGCTATTATATTTGGATCCTATGATGTTTTCTCCCCCTCTACTCTCTTGTAATGGATTGAGTTTCCCCTTTGAAGTTATGTTATCGGATTGAGTCTTTAAAGATTTGAGAACACTTGATGTATGTCTTGTCGTGCGTACCTGTGGTGACAATGGGATACCACGTGATTCACTTGATGTATGTTTTGGTGATCAACTTGCGGGTTCCGCCCATGAACCTATGCATAGGGGTTGGCACATGTTTTCATTGTGATTCTCCGGTAGAAACTTTGGGGCACTCTTTGAGGTTCTATGTGTTGGTTGAATAGATGAATCTGAGATTGTGTGATGCATATCATATGATCATACCCACGGATACTTGAGGTGACATTGGAGTATCTAGGTGACATTAGGGTTTTGGTTGATTTGTGTCTTAAGGTGTTATTCTAGTATGAACTCTAGGGCTGTTTGTGACACTTATAGGAATAGCCCAACGGATTGATTGGAAAGAATAACTTTGAGGTGGTTTCGTACCCTACCATAATCTCTTTGTTTGTTCTCCGCTATTAGTGACTTTGGAGTGACTCTTTGTTGCATGTTGAGGGATAGTTATGTGATCCAATTATGTTATTATTGTTGAGGGAACTTGCACTAGTGAAAGTATGAACCCTAGGCCTTATTTCCTAGCATTGCAATACCGTTTACGCTCACTTTTATCATTAGTTACCTTGCTGTTTTTATATTTTCAGATTACAAAAACCTTTATCTACTATCCATATACCACTTGTATCAACATCTCTTCACCGAACTAGTGCACCTATACAATTTACCATTGTATTGGGTGTGTTGGGGACACAAGAGACTCTTTGTTATTTGGTTGCAGGGTTGCTTGAGAGAGACCATCTTCATCCTACGCCTCCTACGGATTGATAAACCTTAGGTCATCCACTTGAGGGAAATTTGCTACTGTCCTACAAACCTATGCACTTGGAGGCCCAACAACGTCTACAAGAAGAAGGTTGTGTAGTAGACATCACTACACAAAACAAATAAATCCTCGCAATAACCGCGATAAGGGGTTGTCAATCCCTACACGGTCACTTACGAGAGTGAGATCTGATAGATATGATAAGATAATATTTTTGGTATTTTTATGATAAAGATGCAAAGTAAAATTAAAGCAATGAAAATAACTAAGTATTGGAAGATTAATATGATGAAGATAGACCCGGGTGCCATAGGTTTCACTAGTGGCTTCTCTCAAGAGCATAGATATTTTACGGTGGGTGAAAAAATTACTGTTGAGCAATTGACAGAATTGAGCATAGTTATGAGAATATCTAGGTATGATCATGTATATAGGCATCACGTCCAAGACAAGTAGACCGACTCCTGCCTGCATCTACTACTATTACTCCACACATCGACCGCTATCCAACATGCATCTAGAGTATTAAGTTCAAGAGAACAGAGTAACGCTTTAAGCAAGATGACATGATGTAGAGGGATAAACTCATGCAATATGATGAAAACCCCATCTTGTTATCCTCGATGGCAACAATACAATACGTGCCTTGCTGCCCCTACTGTCACTGGGAAAGGACACCACAAGATTGAACCCAAAGCTAAGCACTTCTCCCATTGCAAGAAAGACAAATCTAGTAGGCCAAACCAAACTGATAATTCGAAGAGACTTGCAAAGATAACCAATCATACATAAAAGAATTTAGAGAAGATTCAAATATTGTTCATAGATAAACTTGGTCATAAACCCACAATTCATCAGTCTCAACAAACACACCACAAAAGAAGATTACATCGAATAGATCTCCACAAGAGAGAGGGAGAACTTTGTATTGAGATCCAAAAAGAGAGAAGAAGCCATCTAGCTAATAACTATGGACCCACATGTCTGAGGTAAACTACTCACACTTCATCGGAGAGGCTATGGTGTTGATGTAGAAGCCCTCCATGATCGATGCCCCCTCCGGCGGAGATCCGGAACAGGCCCCAAGATGGGATCTCGTGGATACAGAAAGTTGCGGCGGTGGAATTAGGGTTTTGGCTCCGTATGTAAGTGCATCTAGTGCCCCTTAGTGATTTTGGTGTATTGAAGACTTATAGGTTAAGGGACTAATGCGTGTGTGAGTGTACACAGGTCTATAAGTCTATGAGGAGTTTGATATTTACAGGAAAAGTCGACCCCTAAAAATGAATATCTTCGACTGAAGATTTTGGCATTTCTGAAGACTTTCATGAAGACTTTGAAAGTGAAGAAATTGGTGTGTCCGTGAAGACTTGATATTCATGCGAGGAATATGAAGCTTGAAGACTTTCGTTTTCATAGTTTTGTCTTTCTTTTTCTTGAGTCATAGGAAACACCGTACTGTTAAAGGGGGTCGAGGAAATACTGAGGAAAAATTTCCATGTGATGCTCAACTCAAAATCCTACACCTACCAATCCCTTCGAGTGAAGCCATTGGAAATCTCATACAGTTCAGTCAATTTCTTCAGTGACAGAGACGAAGTTCTTCTAGTCTCTGAGGAATTTGTCCTGACTGAGGAGTTAGGAATTCGCCAGTGCGGATTGCCTACATAGTGAGGAACATGATAGCCCTGAGGATTTTGCTACTCAAAATTCCGACCGTTGCTGTGCTATGCGCCAGCTGTTCCAAAATATCTATCCACCTAACGGTCATATCATTGAACGACATTTATGTCTTATCATGTCGGGCTGCTCCCTAGGCTATAAATAGCCGCCCCTACAACTACTAGCTGGTTGGCTGCTTCGAGAGAAACCGACACTTGTCATTTAAGAGCAACCCATCCTCCGAGGACTTTGAGCGAAAATCATCAAGTGAGGAAAACCAAAAACCCAAAACCCAAACACCTACAAACCCCAAGTGATTGAGCATCACTGAAGAGATTGATCCCGAGTGGATCCGACGCTTGTTACCTTTGAAGACTATGCTTCTTCCAGACGGTTAGGCGTCATGGTCTAGAGCATCCAAGAGGAATTGTGAATCGCCGGGTGACCAAGTTTGTGAAGGTTTGGAAGTCGCCTGAAGACTTACCACGAGTGATTTGACGAGGTCTGTGTGACCTTAGGTCAAGGAGAATACGGTGAGGACTGGGTGTCTTGGACTAAGTGTCCTTGACTGGGTGTCCGGGACTGTGTGTCCTCGAGTTTAAATACTCAGCCGCTCCAACCAGACGTACAACTGAGACAGCAGTTGGAACTGGTCTACCAAATCATTGTCTTCACCAAGCTTACTGGTTCTATTTCCTCAACACTTTCATTTCCTCATAACTGTGTTGTATGTTTGTTCATATCTGTGTTTGAAGACTTTGACTGAAGACTTTCTCAATTTCCTCAGTTCAATTTCTTCAGTCTGTTTGTCTTCATCCTGTGTTATCCTGTGATTACGCTTCCTGTACTCTGTGCCTGTCTTCATTTCATCATGATAACTATGCTTATATTCTGTTGTGTTTATTTTGAGTACTTATTCCGCTGCTAGTAGTTGTTTGCTAAGGAATTTCCTCACCAGCAAATTCCTCAGTGAAGAATTTCATAAAAATTGCCTATTCACCCCCCTCTAGTCGATATAACACACTTTCAATTGGTATCAGAGCAAGGTTCTCCCTTGTTCTGTGTGATTTTGGTTTAACCGCCTGGAGTTTTAGTTATGTCGACCGCAGGTATGATCAAGGTCTCTGCTGGGTGTCCTACCTTCAATGGGACGGACTACCCCTACTGGAAGAATAAGATGCGAATGCATCTTGAAGCAATTGATAACGATCTCTGGTATGTTGTGGAAAATGGTGTTCCCTCAGTCACACCTTCTCTGAATGCTGCCGATGTGAAGAGATTCAAGCAAGTCGACTCTCAAGCGAAGAATATCATATGTGGCCATCTGAGCAAAGGACAGTATGGCAGAGTGAGTGCTTTGGAAACAGCAAAGCTTATCTCGGACAGGTTGTCCAAAGTGAATGAAGGAGTCTCAACTCAGCGTGACTCTCGAGTTGATGTTCTTCGCAATCTCTTCAACTGCTTCAAAAGACTCAACAATGAAAATGTTCAACAAACCTTCGATCGCCTCACTGACATCTCAAATGAGCTTCAAGCACTTGGTGCCACTGACATCACCGACCATGAGGTGGTGAAGAAATTGCTGAGATCGCTTGATTCCTCATTTGACACTCTGGCATTGATGATACAAGAACGTGCTGATTACAAGTCACTTGATCCCACTGATATTCTCGAGAGGCTAAATACTCATGAGTTCCAACTTGCTGAAAAGAGAGATCTCTATGGTTCAAGCTATGGTAGAACACGTGCACTGAAGGCCAAGGCAGTATCTGAGTCCGAAGATGAAGACTCTGGTAGCAGCCTTGGTGATCCTGACGAACTGAGCCATGATCTGGCTCTGCTCGTGAAGAAGTTCCAAAAGTTCTCAAGACGTGGTCGCCTTGGAAGATCCTCAAGGAGCAATGATTCCTCATCCAGTGACTAGAAGAAGAGGCTCTGTCACAAATGCAAGAAACCTAGACATTTCATTCAAGATTGTCCTTAGTGGGAAAAGGAATCAAAGAAGAAGAAATACAAGGATTACAGTTCTGATGGTGCAAAGAAAAAGAAGAAATCCACAAAATCCTCATCATCAAAATCCTCAAAGCCTTCATATCACAAGAAGAGCATCTCCAAGAAGGCCAGGGCATTCATTGGCAAGGAAATGG
Source organism: Triticum dicoccoides (assembly GCF_002162155.2). Taxonomy (NCBI): domain Eukaryota; kingdom Viridiplantae; phylum Streptophyta; class Magnoliopsida; order Poales; family Poaceae; genus Triticum; species Triticum dicoccoides. The sequence continues at coordinate 59,319,414 of NC_041390.1, read as the reverse complement.
ACTCTGAGGCTGAATCTGAAGAAAATGAGGAAGAGGAGTCATCTGAGGAGTCCGAATCCGGAGTGACAAGCCTTGCTCTCGCTACTGCATTCGTCAGCAAGTCTATCTTCAACACTGAGGAAAATGACCTCACCAACAAGGTTGATGAAGAGGATGATGACTACGCTCCCACCTATTGCTTCATGGCAAAGGGTGCCAAGGTACTCAAATATACCTCCTCTGAATCAAGTGAGAATGAATCTGATGAAAACCTTAAGCCCAACTATTCTAAACTTGCTAAGATTGCTATAAAACAACAAAGGGCTTTAGAAAAGGTTCAAAACATGCTAAATAAAAGTGATGATATGTTGGGTGAAGAAATGGATCACACTGAAACTTTGACTGAAAATCTTTAGAGACTTCAGTCCAAGCTTGACAAACTTCAAAGTCATCATAACACTCTCTTATCGGATCATGAGAAGCTTTCTTATGAATTTATTCAAAGAAAGCAAGACCTTGAGAAGCTAAGAGTGAGTTATGAAGATCTTCAGAAGGAGAGCGATTCATTACTTGCTCAACAAATCAGCGCATCTTAGGAAGAATTTGTTCCTCCATGCTTGAAGTGCATTGAACGTGAATCTGCTAATTCTTCACCTGAATGTTCAAATGCTACTAATGTTTCAAATTCTTCACATGCCTCTGCTATCACTAATTCCTCATCTGAGGACATTGCTAGTATCACTGATGATGCAGGGCTGAAGGAATTGTACACGACAGGCATGTACAAAAGCCTTGAAGGGCATCAGGCTCTTTGTGATGTGCTTAAAAAGCAGATCCTCAACAGGAACCCTAGGAAAGAGGGTATCGCCTTTGAGAGGAAACTCAATGCTGATGGTACTCATTGGAAGCCTGAGCAGTACCCCAAAACTACATGGGTTGCTGCAAAGGGACCTCCAGTTGATCCATCTAACTTATTTGGATTTGCATGTGAATCTCCTCTTTCTGATGATGAGTCAATTGACTCCAACTATAAGCTATTCAAAAATCAGAATGGTGAAGTATTTGCTAGATATGTTGGCACTAACAGCAAGAACGGCTCCCCTATGAAGAAAATCTGGGTTCCCAAAAGATGCCTTGAAAATCTTCAGGTGAATGTCATCATGATGCCACCTGTGAAGAATAGGAACCCCAGATCAAATTCTTCATATGGACCAAATTCCTCATATGGATCAAAGTCCTCATATGAACATCATCGTGCTAATCCGTCTGTTTCGCAGGGAAGATCTAAGGATTATGGATATGTGCATTATTCTTCAAATCATTATGTCCATAAGTCCTCGAAGAATTTCTCTGCTTACTCTTATGGTTACTCTAACCCCTCTTATGTGAAACGAAATGGACTGGCTTCTATGCCATCCTTCTCGTATGGAGCTCGCAGAATGATGAACTCTTTGCCACCCCTTCAGATGTGGGTGGTGAAAAAAAAGAACTAATCTCTTCTGCAGGGTCAGGTCTCCAGACGCACATAATCGTCTAAAGAATTTGCTGGAGACCTGAGCATGCCTGAAAGGACGCAGGCTAATCATGATGAAATGAACTTTCATTTCTCACGTCCTCATATTGCATTATCAGTTCTTTTACTTGATGAAATTGATCTGATGAATTGATGTCATATTCTTCATTGATGAAGTATATGAGTTTGTAAGCTGCACTAATTCATCTGCAGGATGATCAACCCAAAGCCACTGAGTGGGTCCTCGATAGTGGATGTACAAACCACATGACTGGTGACAAGAATGTATTGATGGATGCTCCATTATCACCGTCACATCTGAAGCATATCATCTTTGCTGACAAAGGCAAAAGTCAGGTATTGGGTCTAAGTAAGGTTGCGATTACAAAGGATCGACACATGGACAAAGTCATGCTTGTTGAGTCCTTAGGATACATCCTTATGTCTGTCTCAATGCTTTGTGATCTTGATATGGTTGTTGTCTTTGGCAAGTACCGTTGTGTTGTGGTTATGGAAGCTGACAATTCCAAAGTCTTCGAAGGCTTTAGGAGAGGAGACCTGTATATTGTTGATTTCTCTACAGGACCACAACCAGCCATGTGCTTACTTGCAAAAGCTTCAGAAGGCTGGCTCTGGCATCGACGACTTGGTCATGCAGGCATGAGGAATTTGCACACGCTTGCGAAGAAGAAGCATGTCATTGGCATCGAGAATGTCAAATTCCTCAAGGATCACCTATGCGGAGCCTGTGAAGCTGGGAAGATGACCAAGGCCAAGCATCCAGCGAAGACTATCATGACCACCACTCGCCCATTTGAATTGCTTCACATGGATCTCTTTGGTCCTAATCATTGTTCTGCTATCTCAAATGAAGCATCTCAATATGGCTTTGTTATTGTTGATGATTATTCTCATTACACATGGGTACACCTTGTTACTTACAAACATGAAGTGCAGGAAGTCTTCAAACGATTTTCCTCGAGGGCTTCAACCAACTTTGGTGTGAAGATCAAGCACATCAGAAGTGAAAATGGCACTGAGTTCAAGAACTCTGGTCTTGATGACTATCTTGATGAACTTGGTATTACTCATGAGTTATCTGCTCCTTACACTCCTCAGCAGAATGGCGTCGTGGAGCGCAAGAACAGGACTCTTGCTGAGATGGCTTGCACTATGCTTGATGAATACAAAACGCCTCGTCGTTTCTGGACTGAGGCAATTGATACTGCGTGCCACATCATCAACAGAGTATACCTTCAGAAATTCTTCAAAAAGACTGCCTATGAACTCCTCACTGATAATAAACTTAATGTAAGTTATTTCAAAGTCTTCGGTGCTAAATGTTGGATTAGAGATCCTCATCACAACTCAAAATTTGCACCGAAAGCACATGAAGGTTTTATGCTTGGTTACGGAAAGGACTCGCACACCTACAGAGTCTTCAACAACGTTCTTCACAAAGTTGTTGAAACTGTAGATGTGCGGTTCGATGAAACTAATGGCTCGCAAAGAGAGCACCTACCTACTATGATAGATGAACCGACACCTGAGGAAACTATCAAGTTCAAGGCCACTGAGGATGTCATTCCTACTGAAGAATCTGCTGAAGAATTCATTCTGGAACATGAAGAACGTCGAGCTAATGCACCTGAAGAAAATGCTGAAGAAAATGGTGCTGAAGAAAACGCTGATCAAACTCTTCAACGACAACCAGCTCATCCTCGCATTGCAAAATAAGTGCAAATTGAAAAGATCATCAATGACATCAAAGCGCGAGGTCCTCTCACACGCTCAAAAGCTTCACATTTGTCTAACTTTTGTGGGAAGTATGCTTTTGTCTCTATTACAGAGCCCACTAAGGTAGATGAAGCATTTCTGGAGCCTGAGTGGATTCAGGCCATGCAAGAAGAATTACATCAGTCCGAGCTCAACAATGTCTGGGAACTGGTCAAACGTCCAGATCCTCGCAAACACAATATCATCGGCACAAAGTGGATCTACCGCAAGAAGCAAGATGAAAATGGCCTTGTGGTGAGGAATAAGGCACGGCTTGTAGCTCAAGGCTACACACAGGTTGAAGGAATTGATTTCGATGAAACTTTTGCACCTGTTGCTAGACTTGAGGCTATTCGCATATTACTTGCTTATGCTAACCATCACGGTATCACTTTATATCAAATGGATGTGAAAAGTGCATTCCTCAATGGTAAGCTTGAGGAAGAAGTATATGTTGCGCAACCCCCAGGTTTTGAAGATCCAAAGAATCCTGACAAAGTCTTCAGACTCAACAAGGCCCTCTATGGCCTCAAGCAGGCCCCACGGGCTTGTTATGATACTTTGAAGTAACTCTTCATGAAGAAAGGTTTCAAACCCAGTTCACTCGACCCTACTCTTTTCACTAAATCTTATGATGGTGAATTGTTTGTGTGCCAAGTATATGTTGATGATATTATCTTTGGCTGTACTGACCAACGTTATAGTGATGAATTTGCCTATATGATGAGTGAAGAATATCAAATGTCTAGTATAGTAGAGTTGAAATTCTTTTTAGGTCTTCAAATTCGTCAACAACACAATGGCATATTCATATCTCAGGAGAAATACCTCAAGGATGTATTGAGGAAATTCGGCATGCAAGATTGCAAAGGCGCCAAAATTCCTATGCCCACAAATGGCCATCTGTGCACTGATGAAAATGGTATTGACTTCGATCATAAGGTATACCGCTCCATGATAGGTTCCTTATTATACTTATGTGCATCTAGGCCAGATATAATGTTTAGTGTTTGCATGTGTGCCCGATTTCAAGCTGCACCGAAGGAATCACACCATAAGGCTGTGAAGCATATTCTTCGATATCTAGCTCACACACCAACACTTGGATTATGGTACCCCAAGGCTCGGCTTTTGATCTTGTTGGATATTCTGACTCTGACTATGCTGGTGATCGTGTGGATCGCAAGTCAATATCTGGTACATGTCATTTCCTCGGACGACCCTTGGTCTTGAAGGAAATATGCCCTAGAGGCAATAATAAAGTTATTATTTATTTCCTTATATCATGATAAATGTTTATTATTCATGCTAGAATTGTATTAACCGGAAACATAATATATGTGTGAATACATAGACAAACAAAGTGTCACTAGTATGCCTCTACTTGACTAGCCTGTTGATCAAAGATGGTTATGTTTCCTAGCCATAGACATGAGTTGTCATTTGATTAACGGGATCACATCATTAGGAGAATGATGTGATTGACATGACCCATTCCATTAGCTTAGCACCCGATCGTTTAGTATGTTGCTATTGCTTTCTTCATGACTTATACATGTTCCTATGACTATGAGATTATGCAACTCCCGTTTGCCGGAGGAACACTTTGTGTGCTACCAAACGTCACAACGTAACTGGGTGATTATAAAGGAGCTCTACAGGTGTCTCCAAAGGTACATGTTGGGTTGACGTATTTCGAGATTAGGATTTGTCACTCCGATTGTCAGAGAGGTATCTCTGGGCCCTCTCGGTAATGCACATCACTTAATCCTTGCAAGCATTGCAACTAATGAGTTAGTTGCGAGATGATGTATTACGGAACGAGTAAAGAGACTTGCCGGTAACGAGATTGAACTAGGTATTAAGATACCGACGATCGAATCTCGGGCAAGTAACATATCGATGACAAAAGGAACAACGTATGTTGTTATGCGGTCTGACCGATAAAGATCTTCGTAGAATATGTAGGAGCCAATATGAGCATCCAGGTTCCGCTATTGGTTATTGACCGGAGACGTGTCTCGGTCATGTCTACATTGTTCTCGAACCCGTAGGGTCCGCACGCTTAAGGTTTCGATGACAGTTATATTATGAGTTTATGAGTTTTGATGTACCGAAGGAGTTCGGAGTCCGGGATGAGACCGGGGACATGACGAGGAGTCTCGAAATGGTCGAGATGTAAAGATCGATATATTGGACGACTATATTCGGACATCGGAAAGGTTTCGAGTGGTTCGGGTATTTTTCGGAGTACTGGGGAGTTACGGGAATACGGGAGAAGAAGTATATGGGCCTTATTGGGCTTTAGGGGAGAGGGAGAGGCAGGCCGCGCGCCCCCCCATTGACTAGTCCGAATTGGACTAGGGGGAGGGGCGGCGCCCCCTCCTTCCTTCTCTTCCCTCTTCCCCTTCCGTGTCTCCTACTCCTACTACTTGGAAGGACTCCTAGTTGGACTAGGAAAGGGGGAATCCTACTCTTGGTGGGAGTAGGACTCCCCTAGGGCGCGCCATAGAGAGGGCCGGCCCTCCCCTCCTCCACTCCTTTATATACGGGGGCAGGGGCCACCCCATAGACACACAAGTTGATCTTCGTGATCGTTCTCTTAGCCGTGTGCGGTGCCCCCCTCCACCATAATCCTCGATAATATTGTAGCGGTGCTTAGGCGAAGCCCTGCGACGGTAGAACATCAAGATCGTCACCATGCCGTCGTGCTGACGAAACTCTTCCCCGACACTTTGCTGGATCAGAGTCCGGGATCGTCATCGAGTTGAACGTGTGCTAAAACTCGGAGGTGCCGTAGTTTCGGTGCTTGATGGTCGGGCCGTGAAGACGTATGACTACATCAACCGCGTTGTCATAACGCTTCCGCTATCGGTCTACGAGGGTACGTAGACAACACTCTCCCCTCTCATTGCTATGCATAACCATGATCTTGCGTGTGCGTAGGAATTTTTTTGAAATTACTACGTTCCCCAACAGTGGCATCCGAGCCTAGGTTTTATGTGTTGATGTTATATGCACGAGTAGAACACAAGTGAGTTGTGGGCGATATAAGTCGTACTGCTTACCAGCATGTCATACTTTGGTTCGGCGGTATTGTTGGATGAAGCAGCGCGGACCGACATTACGCGTACGCTTATGTGAGACTGGTTCTACCGACGTGCTTTGCACACAGGTGGCTGGCGGGTGTCAGTTTCTCCAACTTTAGTTGAACCGAGTGTGGCTACGCCCGGTCCTTGCGAAGGTTAAAACAACACCAACTTGACAAACTATCATTGTGGTTTTTGATGCGTAGGTAAGAACGGTTCTTGCTAAGCCCGTAGCAGCCATGTAAAACTTGCAACAACAAAGTAGAGGACGTCTAACTTGTTTTTACAGGGCATGTTGTGATGTGATATGGTCAAGACGTGATGAGATATAAGTTGTTGTATGAGATGATCATGTTTTGTTGAAGTTATCGGCAACTAGCAAAATCCTTATGGTTGTCTCTCTATTGCATAAGATGCAAGCGCCCAATAATTGCTTTACTTTATCGCTATGCGATAGCAATAGTTGCAAGAGCAATTGTTGGCGAGACGACCACGTGATGACGCATTGATATAGATCAAGATGATGGAGATCATGGTGTCATGCCGGTGACGATAAAGATAATGACAGTACTTTGGAGATGGAAATCAAAGGCGCAAGATGATGATGGCCATATAATGTCATATATTTTGATTGCATATGATGTTTATCTTTTATACATCTTATTTTGCTTAGTTTGACGGTAGCATTTTAAGATGATCTCTCACTAATTATCAAGAAGTGTTCTCCCTGAGTATGCACCGTTGCGAAAGTTCTTCGTGCTGAGACACCACGTGATGATCGGGTGTGATAAGCTCTACATTCAAATACAACGGGTGCAAAACAGTTGCACATGCGGAATACTCAGGTTATACTTGACGAGCCAAGCATATACAGATATAGCCTCGGAACACGGAGACCGAAAGGTCGAGCGTGAATCATATAATAGATATGATCAACATAGTGATGTTCACCAATGAAACTGCTCCATCTCACGTGATGATCGGACATGGTTTAGTTGATTTGGATCACGTGATCACTAAGAGGACTAGAGGGACTAGCCGTCAACCCGTGCGTTCGCACGGGCTAGCCAATAAAAATGAGCTCTAATTAGAATTTTATGTCCTATAATCAAATTGAATTCATCAGGTAGCCTGCACAGAAACTTTTCTCCATTCTTTTACTCTTTCTTCCATAAATTATAGTAAAAGTGGTACAGAAATATTTTTTGTTGGTAATATTATAAATTATACAAACAAATAGGCATTGGAAAATTGAACATAAAAATGTCCTACTTGTTAAATATTAGACCATGCTGTTGCAAAAATTGCTATCTCTGTTTATTCTAGTCTTGCTCGTAATTACAATGTGCAAACTTCCCTATGCTGTATTTTTTTTCAAAACCATGTACCATGGTATCCTGTGTAACGGTCCTAATGAAGTAAGAATATAAATTTGTTTACTATTTATAAACTTGTACTATTTGGCCGAGGATGAGAAACATTTGTTTTATCGTTCAATAACCACATAATGGAACTTCAATAAGAAACAAAACAACACACAACTTCAAATGTGTCCTATTTATTGGTATCTTGTATCAATCCGGTTTTCAAAACTCCAGTACAAAAAATTGTCAAAATGTAATGATCGCCAGATCAAACCTGTTGTAGGCTATTGGACAGACTCCTTCTGGACTCTGAAGCATAACTCCATGCACCATGACGCTTGAAACAACCGCTTTTACGTCTTTCTGTATAACTTTGCTCCATCTTTCTCAAGTTCAAAGAAGGTCAGGTCAAGATCGTGCTGGCAAATCGACTATATAGGTTAGTAGCCATAGAAGAAAACTACATAGAATTCTAGTGGGTTCAAACCTTTCACATGAGAAGCAGGAATCTGAGAAGAAGAAATAACCTAAAATTAGACGAAGTTCTGAAGGAGAACATATCATGTGCACATACTGCTTTTCATTCTCAGATTTTTCTTCTATATTAGATTTTATATCATGCCACAAATCCATCTCCTCCACGACTCAATTCCGTATTATCATCACTGCATGGATTTTCCATGGATTTCACTTATATGTGGTAGCAGTTAAATGCCATGGTGAAAGATATGAGATCAGTAGAAAGGTATAATTGCACCAATCAATAATTACCTATGGGTGTGAGACATCATATACCATTGATTACATTTCACTGTTGTACACATATATGCATGCATCAAAGACGTGCATGATGTCTATGCTACGCACATTGATGTGAGCCCATCGTTGCAATTGAAGATGCTTATAGGCCACCGCACATCCCATACTGTGGAAGATGGGACTACTCTTGCTCGAACATGCAGCAACCACCACAGCAGAAGATAAATGGAGATTCTGTAACTCACAAAGATAAAACTAGAAGGAATGAGATATTGATATGAGACAATAGATGGTGGGATTAATTACTACTCCCTCTGTCCCATAATATAAGAGCGTTTTTGACACTATATTAGTGTAAAAAACACTCTTATATTATGGGACGAACTACCGGATAGAGAACAAAATTTGTAAATTTAGAGGAAACATTGTGATAATGCAGCTATAAATTGTATTATAATTTTACAAATGCACCTTCTGTATATACTTTATAGTGTACCCTCCGTAGAACAACAAACACATAATTCAGTTCACGCTTATATATACACCAGCAGCTGTGCTGATATTGCATAGTGGAAATTTCACTATAAATTATTAAATTATGAATATAATTTGCATGTAACAGATGATTGCATGCCTCAACATGCATGTATAAAGCTCCTGATTTTCACGGTCTTTTTAACTTGACCAAAGCATGTGTGGCTTGTGGAAAAACGCGTCCAGCAGCGCTGCATTGAACAATCTCAGGTTGTCTGATGTTTTCATCCTATGGTGTCCTCAGGCTGTAAATTGTTTTATATAGTGTATATACTATCCTCTAAAAAGGAAAAACAGAATACTGCACTTATTAGCTTTGAGAAAACTAAGAAAAATAATAATAACAACATGAGTACCAAAATATCTCATACCATCCCGAGCGCTCTCAGTTTTCAAGGCAGTATTCTTCCTCCAATTAGAGAATAACACATGCTGTACGTGAAATTGTTTTGGGGATTTTCTGTTACTACATCATAGGCTGCTCATATCCATTGCTGATGTAGAGAACGCAGAACCAAATCATGCACGCCGGTCTGCTAATAACCTGGATATTGGACGATCCTCTCAAGGCTGAGCGCTCTCAGTTTTGAATACTCTCGTACCTAAGCCTTCATATATGTGGCAACGGCCTACCTGCAAAACATTGTTGCCAACCACCACCAAATTCTGCGTTTCGTACCATGTCAATAACCAAGTTAGGACAGACTCAAGAAATTGTACCTGTGTTCAGATCTAAGTAAATATCATCTATATAAAGGGGTGCCTTTTTCTCGCTCTTCACATGACCATTGCTGGAGTACATAATTGTGACGTGAGTTGATAATCGACTGTCTGTTGCATCCTTGTGTGTTAGATTGATGGGTATTGTTGATGCAATTCTGCGGTGTGCTACCAGCCCCAAACACATCGGGCATTGCCACAACCACGGTAGAAGCACACAAAACCTATGATCAGGAGAGGCCATAGGGACGAAGAGGCCACCCTCACCTCCTGCAGCTGAAGCAAAATACAATGAGGAGAGGCTATGGGGGCGCACATGCCGCCAATCCTCATGAGGCCAAAGCAAGGCAGATCAATTGAAGGCTTGGGGAACAGGATGCCAGCGAGATCGAAATGCATAGGTCATGGGGACGCAGAGGACTAAGGAGGGGAACGCATATGAGATGAGCCTCGCATATGCTCTCGAGCGAATCGTGATTCCTGACTTCGTGAGGATGAAGGAAAGGAGAGTACGTTAGGATTATCTGGTTGATCTCCTGCTTGATCTAACGGTTATAGATGGATCTATAGATAGCGGCCAGTTTTATACAACCAGGAAAAAAGAGAAGGGAAAGACCTTTGATACGTACACAGGTTGATCCAGGAAAAAAAGGATAGATGAAACGTGAGAGGTTGGGTCATATTTTTAGACATACATATGTGACAGAGACATACAATATTGACAAAGAAAAAAAGGGTGCAAGAGTAACGTACATTGTAGGAGTTTTCTTATTAATGTGGGGATTTTTAGGATTGATCTACACCATAATAATTCGGCCCCACAAGATTAACAGTTCCTAATTTCTGATTAACGTGGGAAATTCTAGGAAGTCTAGAATTAGTATAGGTATAGATGTCTATCTAAGTGGGAGTTCTTAAGTAATATGATTAATTGAACTTAAATTTATCATGAACTTAGTCCTGGTAGTATTTTGCAAATTATGTTGTAGATCAATAGCTCGCGTTGTTGCTTCCGTGTGTTTATTTTGATATGTTCCTAGAGAAAATTGTGTTGAAAGATGTTAGTAGCAATGATGCGGATTGGATCCATGATCTGAGGTTTATCCTCATTTCTGCATAGAAGAATTATGTCCTTGATGCACCGCTAGGTGACAGACCTATTGCAGGAGCAGATGCAGACGTTATGAACGTTTGGCTAGCTCAATATGATGACTACTTGATAGTTTAGTGCACCATGCTTAATGGCTTAGAATCGGGACTTCAAAGACGTTTTGAACATCATGGACCATATGAGATGTTCCAGGAGTTGAAGTTAATATTTCAAGCAAATACCCGAGTTGAGAGATATGAAGTCTCCAACAAGTTCTATAGCTAAAAGATGGAGGAGAATCGCTCAACTAGTGAGCATGTGCTCAGATTGTCTGGGTACTACAATTGCTTGAATCAAGTGGGAGTTAATCTTCCAGATAAGATAGTGATTGATAGAATTCTCTAATCACCATCACCAAGTTAGTAGAACTTCGTGATGAACTATAGTATGCAAGGGATGACGAAAACGACTCCCGAGCTTTTCATGATGATGAAATCGATGAAGGTAGAAATCAAGAAAGAGCATCAAGTGTTGATGGTTGACAAGATCACTAGTTTCAAGAAAAGGGCAAAGGAAAAAAAAAGGGGAACTTCAAGAAGAACAACAAGCAAGTTGCTGCTCAAGTGAAGAAGCCCAAGTCTGGTCCTAAGCCTGAGACTAAGTGCTTCTACTGCAAAGGGACTGGTCACTGGAAGCGGAACTACCCCAAGTGATTGGCGGATAAGAAGGATGGCAAAGTGAACATAAGTATATTTGATATACATGTTATTGATGTGTACTTTACTAGTGTTTATAGCAACCCCTCAGTATTAGATACTAGTTCAGTTGCTAAGATTAGTAACTCGAAACGGGAGTTGCAGAATAAACAGAGACTAGTTAAGGGTGAAGTGACGATGTGTGTTGGAAGTGGTTCCAAGATTGATATGATCATCATCGCACACACTCTATACTTTCGGGATTAGTGTTGAACCTAAATAAATGTTATTTGGTGTTTGCGTTGATCATGAATATGATTTGATCATGTTTATTGTAATACAGTTATTCATTTAAGTAAGAGAATAAATTTTTGTTCTGTTTACATGAATAAAACCTTATATGGTTACACACCCAATGAAAATGGTTCATTGGATCTCGATCGTAGTGATACACATATTCATAATATTGAAACCAAAAGATGCAAAGTTAATAATGATAGTGCAACTTATTTGTGGCACTGCCGTTTAGGTCATATTGGTGTAAAGCGCATGAAGAAACTCCATGCTGATGGGATTTTGGAATCACTTGATTATGAATCACTTGGTGCTTGCGAACCATGCCTTATGGGCAAGATGACTAAAGACTCCGTTCTCCGGAACAATGGAGCGAGCAACAGATTTGTTGGAAATCATACATACTGATGTATGTGGTCCGATGAATATTAAAGCTCGCGACAAGTATCATTATTTTCTGACCTTCACAGATGATTTAAGCAGATATGAGTATATCTACTTGATGAAACATAAGTCTGAAAAGTTCAAAGAATTTCAGAGTGAAGTGGAGAATCATCGTAACAAAATAAAAGTTTCTACGATATGATCGCAGAAGTAAAATATTTGAGTTATGAGTTTGGCCTTCAGTTAAAACAATGTGAAATAGTTTCACTACTCACGCCACCTGGAACACCACAGTGTAATGGTGTGTCCGAACGTCGTAACCGTGCTTTATTAGATATGGTGCGATCTATGACGTCTCTTACTGATTTACTGCTATTGTTTTGGGGTTATGCATTAGAGACAGCTACATTCACATTAAATAGGGCACCATCTAAATCCATTGAGACGACACCATATGAACTATGGTTTGGCAAGAAACCTAAGTTGTCGTTTCTTAAAAGTTTGAGGTTGCAATGCTTATGTGAAAAAGTTTCAACCTGATAAGCTCAAACCCAAATCGGAGAAATATGTCTTCATAGGATACCCAAAGGAGACTGTTGGGTACACCTTCTATCACAGATCCGAAGGCAAGACATTCGTTGCTAAGAATGGATCCTTTCTAGAGAAGGAGTTTCTCTTGAAAGAAGTGAGTGGGAGGAAAGTAGAACTTGATAATGTAATTGTACCTTCTCCCTTATTGGAAAGTAGTTCATCACAGAAATCTGTTCCTGTGACTACTACACCAATTAGTGAGGAAGCTAATGATGATGATCATGTCACTTCGGATCAAGTTAATACCAAACCTCGTAGGTAAACCAGAGTGAGATCCGCACCAGAGTGGTACGGTAATCCTGTTCTGGAAGTCATGTTACTTGACCATGACGAGCCTACGAACTATGAGGAAGCGATGATGAGCCCAGATTCCGCGAAATGGCTTGAGGCCATGAAATCTGAGATGAGATCCATGTATGAGAACAAAGTATGGACTTTGGTTGACTTGCCCGATGTTCGGCAAGTCATTGAGATTAAATGGATCTTCAAGAGGAAGATGGACGCTGATAGTAGTGTTACTATCTACAAAGCTAGAATTGTCGCAAAAGGTTTTCGACAAGTTCAAGGTGTTGACTACGATAAGAGTTTCTCACTCGTATCTATGCTTAAGTCTGTCCGAATCGTGTTAGCAATTGCCGCATTTTATGAAATCTGGCAAATGGATAAACAAAACTGCATTCCTTAATGGATTTATTAAAGAAGAGTTGTATATGATGCAACCAGAAGGTTTTGTCAATCCTAAAGGTGTTAACAAAATGTGCAAGCTCCAGCGATCCATCTATGGACTGGTGCAAGCATCTCAGAGTTGGAATATACGCTTTGATGAGTTGATCAAAGCATATAGTTTTATACAGACTTGCGGTGAAGCCTGTATTTACAAGAAAGTGAGTGGGAGCACTACAACATTTTTGATAAGTATATGTGAATGACATATTGTTGATCGGAAATAATGTAGAATTATTCTGCAAAGCATAAAGGAGTGTTTGAAAGGAGTTTTTTCAAAGAAAGACCTCGGTGAAGCTGCTTACATATTGAGCATCAAGATCTATAGAGATAGATCAAGATGCTTGATAAGTTTTTTCAATGAGTACATACCTTGACAAGATTTTGAATTAGTTCAAAATGGAACAGTCAAAGAAAGAATTCTTGCCTGTGTTACAAGGTGTGAAATTGAGTAAGACTCAAAGCACGACCACGACAGAAAATAGAAAGAGAATGAAAGTCATTCCCTATGCCTTGGCCATAGATTCTATAAAGTATGCCATGCTGTGTACCAGACCTATTGTATACCCTACACTGATTTTGGCAAGGGAGTACAATAGTGATCTAGGAGTAGATCACTGGACAGCGGTCAAAATTATCCTTAGTGGAATAAGGATATGTTTCTCGATTATGGAGGTGACAAAAGGTTCGTCGTAAAAGGGTTACGTCGATACAAGTTTTGGCATTGATCCGGATGACTCTAAGTCTTCATCTGGATACATATTGAAAGTGGGAGCAATTAGCTAAAGTAGCTCCGTGCAGAGCATTGTAGACACAGAAATTTGAAAAATACTTACGGATCTGAATATGACAGGCCCGTTGACTAAAATTATCTCACAAACAAAACATGATCACACCTTAGTACTCTTTGGGTGTTAATCACATAGCGATGTGAACTAGATTACTGACTCTAGTAAACCCTTTGGGTGTTGGTCACATGTGGATGTGAACTATGGGTGTTAACCACATAAAGATGTGAACTATTGATGTTAAATCACATGGCGATGTGAACTAGATTATTGACTCTAGTGCAAGTGGGAGACTGAAGGAAATATGCCCTAGAGGCAATAATAAAGTTATTATTTATTTCCTTATATCATGATAAATGTTTATTATTCATGCTAGAATTGTATTAACCGGAAACATAATATCACTAGTAGAAAAAGGGGCTTTTGTCCCGGTTGGTAAGGCCCCTTTAGTCCCGGTTTTCGAACCGGGACTAAAGGGTCGGTACTAATGCCTCTCCCCTTTAGTCCCGGTTCTTACACGAATCGGGACTAAAGGGCGCGGCCACGTGGAGCTCCACCTTTAGTCCCGGTTGGTAACACCAACCGGGACTAAAGGAAATTTTATGATTTTTTTGAATTTTTTTATTTTCAAATTTCTGATTTTTTTTAACCTCTAGTGTGTAATCACCACCCCTCATCACTGCTCAATTTATCCTCTAATCACCCCTCATCATTCCAAATCATCTAACTTCCCGAACGGTCACCCATCCTCCCACTCCCCCAGCCTGAGCACGCTTAACTTCTGGGTTCTATTCTCTCTCCATTCCAAGTCTGCACTTGTTGTTTACCTAACAATAGTAAGATGTCAATCCTATTAACCTTCATGAATTTTGCTTGAGCATGAAGTGACACATTTCACTGTTTGAGTTTGAAACTATTGTTTAAAAAAAAATTATTTACTAACACTAATATTTCTTGAATAATTAGTTTGACCACAGTTTGACCAGATTTGACCAAAATTCAAAATAACTGAAATAATTATTTAGTAACACTAATATTCTAGAATAATTAGTTTGACCATTGTTTGACGACAGTTTGACCACTGTTTGACCAGATTTGACTAGTAATTTTTTTGATTTTTTCCACTCTAGATCTTAAAAGCCCCGTAACTTTTTTTCTGTTAGGTTTTTGAGGATTTTGAAAATGTTTAACGGGGTTCCCCCAGTTAAATTCGGATGTAACATTTCGAGTAGATGATTTTTCATATAAATTTTTTTTAATCCGAGTTAGTATGCAAAAGTTATGCCCATTTTACAAATTCCAGAGAGATTTTGCAAATAAAGTCAAAATTCATATTTGTAAATTTTCCCAACAAGTAGACCACATATCACATGGGAAACTTATTTTATTTTATTTTTTTGACATTTCCATCATTT
>NC_041390.1:59278871-59303508 GCF_002162155.2 Triticum dicoccoides | reverse complement strand
ACTGGTACTAATGCCTCAAAACCCATTAGTACCGGTTGGTGGCACCAACCGGTACTAAAGGTCTAACCTTTAGTCCCGGTTGGTGCCACCAACCAGGACTAATGGGCATCACACCCTTTAGTCCCGGTTCGTGGCACGAACCGGGACTAAAGGGCCCAGGTGAACCGGGACTAATGCCTTAGCCGCAGGAACCGGGATAAATGCTCACGTTAGTCCCGGTTCTTGACTGAACCGGGACTAATGTGAAAACTGCCCCATGACCAAAGCCCTGTTTTCTACTAGTGTATATGTGTGAATACATAGACAAACAGAGTGTCACTAGTATGCCTCTACTTGACTAGCCTGTTGATCAAAGATGGTTATGTTTCCTAGCCATAGACATGAGTTGTCATTTGATTAACGGGATCACATCATTAGGAGAATGATGTGATTGACATGACCCATTCCATTAGCTTAGCACCCGATCGTTTAGTATGTTGCTATTGCTTTCTTCATGACTTATACATGTTCCTATGACTATGAGATTATGCAACTCCCGTTTGCCGGAGGAACACTTTGTGTGCTACCAAACGTCACAACATAACTGGGTGATTATAAAGGAGCTCTACAGGTGTCTCCAAAGGTACATGTTGGGTTGGCGTATTTCGAGATTAGGATTTGTCACTCCGATTGTCGGAGAGGTATCTCTGGGCCCTCTCGGTAATGCACATCACTTAATCCTTGCAAGCATTGCAACTAATGAGTTAGTTGCGAGATGATGTATTACGGAACGAGTAAAGAGACTTGCCGGTAACGAGATTGAACTAGGTATTAAGATACCAACGATCGAATCTCGGGCAAGTAACATATCGATGACAAAAGGAACAACGTATGTTGTTATGCGGTCTGACCGATAAAGATCTTCGTAGAATATGTAGGAGCCAATATGAGCATCCAGGTTCCGCTATTGGTTATTGACCGGAGACGTGTCTCGGTCATGTCTACATTGTTCTCGAACCCGTAGGGTCCGCACGCTTAAGGTTTCGATGACAGTTATATTATGAGTTTATGAGTTTTGATGTACCGAAGGAGTTCGGAGTCCCGGATGAGATCGGGGACATGACAAGGAGTCTCGAAATGGCAGAGACGTAAAGATCGATATATTGGACGACTAGATTCGGACATCGGAAAGGTTCCGAGTGGTTCGGGTATTTTTCGGAGTACCGGGGAGTTACGGGAATACGGGAGAAGAAGTATATGGGCCTTATTGGGCTTTAGAGGAGAGGGAGAGGCAGGCCGCGCGCCCCCCATTGACTAGTCTGAATTGGACTAGGGGGAGGGGCGGCGCCCCCTCCTTCCTTCTCTTCCCTCTTCCCCTTCCTTGTCTCCTACTCCTACTACTTGGAAGGACTCCTAGTTGGACTAGGAAAGGGGGAATCCTACTCCTGGTGGGAGTAGGACTCCCCTAGGGCGCGCCATAGAGAGGGCCGGCCCTCCCCTCCTCCACTCCTTTATATACGGGGGCAGGGGGCACCCGATAGACACACAAGTTTATCTTCGTGATCGTTCTCTTAGCCGTGTGCGGTGCCCCCCTCCACCATAATCCTCGATAATATTGTAGCGGTGCTTAGGCGAAGCCCTGCGACGGTAGAACATCAAGATCGTCACCACGCTGTCGTGCTGACGGAAATCTTCCCTGGCACTTTGCTGGATCGGAGTCCGGGGATCGTCATCAAGCTGAACGTGTGCTAAAACTCGGAGGTGCCATAGTTTGGGTGCTTGATCGGTCGGGCCGTGAAGACGTACGACTACATGAACCGCGTTGTCATAACGCTTCCGCTATCGGTCTACGAGGGTACGTAGACAACACTCTCTCCTCTCGTTGCTATGCATCACCATGATCTTGCGTGTGCATAGGAATTTTTTTGAAATTACTACGTTCCCCAACAAGTCTGTTGGTCCTCGAAGAAACAGAACTGCGTATCACTATCTACTGCTGAAGCTGAGTACATTGCCGCTGGTTCTTGCTGTGCCCAATTGCTATGGATGAAGCAAACTCTCAAGGACTACGGCGTCAACATGAGGAATGTACCTCTCTTCTGTGACAATGAGAGTGCCATCAAGATTGCTCACAACCCAGTTCAGCAGTCGAAGACAAAGCACATTCAAATTCGTCATCATTTTCTTCGTGATCATGTGTTGAAGGGCGACATTTCTATTAAGCATGTGAAGACTGAAGAACAGCTAGCCGATATCTTCACAAAGCCCTTGGATGAGAAGAGATTTAGCAAGTTGCGGTGTGAGCTAAATATCCTAGAATCTTCGAATGTTCTGTGAAAAGGACACTCATCCTAACACTTATGCAAAATTGATGAATTAGATGTGCAACACATGAAGAAACGTTTTACTTCAATCAATGAAGAATAACACTCTTAGTGTGAAGAAATTAATGAAGAATTTGATTCTCAGAACCCTACGATAATTGTACGCGGTGTCTGAAATCATCATTCTTATACGGTGGGTCACGCCACCACCAAAAGTTGAAATTCCTCAAATTATTCATATTCTTCAACTTTGCATAGTCTTCACTGGTTCCGTCGTTTTTCTTTATTGGCTATATATATATGAGTTTATGTCCTCTACAGCATTCACTTATTGCTATTTCTTCAAGTTGGTTTTCTGCTAAGTGAATGTGATCGGACCCTTCCCCTCTATGCTATACTCAACCCAATCTGTTCACAAATTCTTCATGTGCGTTCTATTTGAAACTCATTCAAAATCTCCACTGTGTCCTTGTCAGCTGAAGAAATTGCAAACGGAACTTTAAAACCTATCTTATCTAAGTTTTCGGCTTTGCCGCTCAAACCGTTCCGCATCCCACAATACTCTTATCCACTCACCCACGATCTAACATGATCTCCACCTCTCACTACGTGGGTGACACATGTCATGCGAATGAGAAGGGTCAGGGGCACATTCGTCCAATTTCTTCGGGCGAGCAGTTTTTCACCGAGGCTATAAATACCCCTCCTTCCCTTCCTCACTTCTTTTACTCCGCTCGACCTCTCTCTCCAGCTCGAGCTTCTCAAACCCTAGCGCGGCCGCTACTTCATCGCCGCCGGTGAGGAAGAGCTTCACTGCCTCGACCTCGTCGCCGACGTACTCGCGCCGACCGCGTACATCTTCACTCCGCCGCCGCCGTAGCCGTCTTCCTCCGCTAAGTTAGGGCGTGGAAGATCTGCACAGACGAACTTCACATCTCCTCACTCTAGTTCGTCATGTTCTTCATCCAGGGTAAATAAAAGTTACTTTTACTGCCCTCGTTGATTCGAATGATTATCTACAAAATCTTCAAAAGTGTTTTTCTTCATATCTTCACACACTGAACACCTCACAAAGTCATCTGTTCTTGATTCGTTTCTCTAAGCATCATTTTTCTTCAAGATTCCTCAATTGTGTGGATCTTCGATCTATACAACTCTGGAACCTAAGACAAAGAACGCTTAGTGAAAATCTTCAAGACTCATCTGGTCAAATTCCTCAAACTTGTTTTTCTTGAAAAACCTTCTGAGAACGCATATCACCTCTCCAAATTCCTCGCAACTATACTCTGTTCACAGGTATACATGTCAGCTACTGAATCACTAGGTTCTCATCAACTTAACTCATTTGCAGCGTTCCTCGAAGAAAAGTTGCATACTTCTTCAGAGAATTCAGTTGTTCAAATTCCTCAACTGAAGAAAATGGCTGACGGTAAGAAGCCACAGAAGGGAGGAAAGAGGCCTGAGGTAAATACAACGTTTGAAATCCCTGATGACATATATGCTGGGTACTGCACACCTACTGAGGAAACCAAGGATGAGCGCAAAGTGCGCATTCAGAAGATAGAGAGGAGATGGGCAAGAGAATGGAGGGAATACAGATATGTCACTCCTAAGTACATAAAGAAATTCACACTCAATCCTCCATGCCCAAGAGCACCACTGGCACCTGGCCAAATTGCTGATCCCACCAGCCTCAAGCGCGGTGAGGACTATCCTAATGAATGGGCCAAGCGCCAAGCCAAGCTGGCCAAGCAAGCCAGAGAAGCAGTGAGGAAATTTAATGAAGACTCTGCTGCTGCTGCTGCCTCTGCTGAGGCCTTTGCTGCCAAGCCAAAGAAGGCAATGTCAAAGAAGCCTGCGCGCAAGCCAAGTGCTTCACCAACAATGCCCTCAAGGCCAAGTTCCTCAGCAATGCCCTCACGGCCCAAATCCTCAAAGTCCTCACGGCAAATTCCTCATGCTGCTCCTGTTCCTCCAAAGTCCTCAGTTCCTCCGCCAAAGCCTTCAGCTGTTCCGACCAAATCCTCAGCACCTGTGCATCTCGCTTCGTGCCAAAGGACTGCCGGCATCTCCACTGCTTCAGGTGTCTCAGCTAGTTCCTCAGCCGCACCAAGTTCCTCAGCTGTCCCCTCACTGCTGAAGACAAAGGCCACTGCTGGACGAGGTCCACGCCCAAGTCCTCAAAAGAAGCAAGTCTCTTTCCGAGTGCCGTCTGATGAAGACGAAGCTGATGATGATGAACTTGCAGAAATCATCAGAGACAGGCAAGTCAGGGCCGCTAGAGCCAAAGGATCAGAGGTGCCACTGCTTTTGGATCCCAAGCTGATCCTCAACTACATTGATGATTGGAACAAGGATCCCAACACTCCCTTGCCTGACTTCAAGCTGACTTCTGGCCAAAGTCACATCCTGACCCACTTCATTCAAGAAGAAAAATGGAAATTTGAGAAGGCCAGGCAGATCAAGAAGGCCCAATACAAGAAAGAGAAATTTCTGAAGAACAACGTTGTCACTATGACAACTGATGAACTTGTAAAAATCCAATCTGAAATCAAAACCCTCAGCGATGACTTCAAAGCCTACTATGCTGATTGGCAAGGAGCCAAGGTTAGATTTGTAAAGATAACTGAACAGTTCACTTCAAATGTTGCTGCCCCAACGCAACAGGAAATTCCTCAGGCTGAAGCATCTGCTCAGCCGACTGAAGAACATGCCAGCACCACTGATGACAATCAGGCTGCTGAAGAAAATGTGAGTTCCAGGGCTGATGACTGCATTCCAGCCACTGAAGAAATTGCCAGGGCACCCACTAGTGGTGTGCCTGAAGAAACTGAAGAACTCAGGGCAACTGCATCAGTTGTGCCTGAAGAAAATCAACCAGATTCCTCAGCTGCTCCTGCACCAACTTCAACTCCAATCCTTCCATCTGCATTAGATGTGAAGAAGACCAAGGCTGCAGAGCATGCTACAGTGAAGAAAAGGAAAGCATCAGCTGCTTCAGATTCTTCAGCTCCGAAGAAAATGAAGCCTATGACAAGTTCATTTGCACATCCGATTGATGCTGTTCCCATCTCAACCAGGCCATCAAAGGACCTTGTTCCTTTTGATGAAGAATATGTGATCCCCAACGGATCTGATGAAGAAACTCCTTCTGTTGCTTCGTCTGAACCGTTGGATGAAGAAATTGAAGTGGATGCGATCCCTTCAACACCTATCATCTCCTCGCCTATGCCTCAGTTCACAGCTGAAGAGGCTGGCGTTGAATAAATGGAAGATGAAGATGTGGACATTGGCTGCTCCACACCCGTAATCAGTGATGAATTCTGGGAAAGTCAGCATCCAAACTCTCCAATGTTCACCCCTCTACAGCAAATTCCTCAATCCCCCACACAGACTGTTCACATGGGCTCTGAAGAAACTCATCCCACTGCATCTGTCCATGAGGAAATTCCGGCCACTAGCGCTGAAGAAATTGCTGCTGCCGAACAACCAACAACGCAGACTGCCACTAAGGAAGAACCAGAAATTCCTCATCCTGAAGAACCTGCGATTGAGATTCCTGAGGTCGTGATGCAACTCACTGACACTCCTCTGCCAAAGCCAAAGGATCCATTCTCATGCAAGCAAAAGTTCAAGGCTGATGATTTCTTTTGCGAGCATGTATTCTTTGAAGATTACAACCCATATGACTCTGCTCGCATTAGGAAGAGGCGTTTCTGGACTGCTAGTCAAGCCAATTTCTATTCCTCAGTGCTGTTCAACAAGGAGAAGATTTTCTACCATGAGCATATTCCTCACGTGGATATGGAATCTCTGCCGTGCTTCACACCAGTCCTCAGTGTTCTTCACGACGCTGGACTGCTCAATTTTTGCTCTGACATCTGTGATTGGAATGAAGAACTGATTCTTCAATTCTATGCAACGCTGCACATCACCGAAAATGTTGAAGATGTGAATTCATGGGTGCTGGACTGGATGTCTGAAAACACTCACTACACTGCACCAGCCTCTGAATTGCTTCGTGCTCTACCACTCAGTCCTCCCCTTGAAGAAGCTCACTGCATCTACAGTGAACCTGAGCTCACACATCATTACATGCAGGTGCTGATGAAGCCTTTGAAACCAGGTCAGGCACCATGAACCAAATTCCTCATGAAGGAATTGCTGTACGTGCCCAGAACTGTCTATCGTATTCTTACGAGGACAATCAGTCCTATCAAAGGCCACGACTCATCTGATGAGGAAATTGTTGGCATCATGAAGAATCTGGTATTCAACATCGTTCATGGCATTCCTGTCAATTATCACAATTTCTTCATGAGGACTATGGCCAATGTTGCACTGTCTCCGTTTGAGCTGAAGCCTTATGCACCTTGGATCATGAGATTCCTCAGGACAAGGTCTTCACTCAACTACAAAGCTGATTTCCAGAATCATCTCAGCTACTTGCCCCCAATTGAAGTCCTCAAGCAGACATATTCCTCAGTTGATGGAAAGGGCAAGGCACCAGCTGTAATTGATGAAGGCATTCATCCATTGGATGGTCAGTTTCGCAAAGCTGCATCTTATTCCACCAATGATGACTCTGCCACACATGACTCTGGCAATGCACCCAAGTCCACTCCTCAAGCCACTGCTCCGTGCGTGATGACAGACCGTGAACTTCTGCTTAGTCTTCACTAGAAGGTGGATCGAAATCACAAATGGGTTAAGCGTCAGTTTGGTTCACTTCTTCACAACATGACTGCCACACACAATGCAGTGAAGAAAAACCACTACTACCTCCATCAAGTCTTCGGTCGCACCTGGGCAATCCTGTCACATCTGTATGGTGAAGAAGATATGAAGAACATGGGTCTTAATGAAGATTTTGTCTGGTCTGCACCTCCACCGAAGAAATTCAAGAAGGTCAAGGTTCCTTCTCTGGTGGCCAGCTCATATTCTTCATCGCGCGACATTGATGAACATGAAGATTTGGACGACACTGCGGCAGGCCCTACATCAACCAACGACCCCAACAACGCTGGCGCTCCTTCATCAACATGATTATCTTCAAGGGCGTTAGTCCTCATTTTCGATCCTTTTGGTCATTTGATGACAAAGGGGGAGAAATATGAGTTAGTCTTCAAGCGGGTCTACCATATACAACGTTTTTTATCTGCTAAGTTACAACTCTCGTTCTTCTGAAACTTTATTGGATCGAGTTGTAATCTTAAACCCGATGGTGCTCTGATACTTTTGATGCACTGTGCTCTGATACTCTTGATGCACTATTCTGCATGATTATTCCTCGTTGATATTATTGCACGCATGCTGAATTTCATCAGGCACCATATTTCATCATGCATTTCAAATTCTTCATATTATATGTTAAATGCGTGTATGAATTACAAGATATAGGGGGAGATCTCCATGTTTCAAATCTTCAAGTGTGCATTCCTTCAAAAGCAAATTCCTCACTATGCACATCTTCAAGGGGAGTTCTTCTATATCTTGCAATCAAATTCCTCAATATCAGTAGTTACACTTCATATGTTTATCCCTGTTGAAAACTTAACCTATATTGTCAACAATCACCAAAAAGGGGGAGATTGTAAGTGCATCTAGTGCCCCTTAATGATTTTGGTGTATTGAAGACTTATAGGTTAAGGGACTAATGCGTGTGTGAGTGTACACAGGTCTATAAGTCTATGAGGAGTTTGATATTTATAGGAAAAGTCGACCCCTAAAAATGAATATCTTCGACTGAAGATTTTGGCATTTCTGAAGACTTTCATGAAGACTTTGAAAGTGAAGAAATTGGTGTGTCCGTGGAGACTTGATATTCATGCGAGGAATATGAAGCTTGAAGACTTCCGTTTTCATAGTTTTGTCTTTCTCTTTCTTGAGAAATAGGAAACACCGTACTGTTAAAGGGGGTCGAGGAAATACTAAGGAAAAATTTCCATGTGATGCTCAACTCAAAATCCTACACTTACCAATCCCTTCGAGTGAAGCCATTGAAATCTCATACAGTTCAGTCAATTTCTTCAGTGACAGAGACGAAGTTCTTCTGGTCTCTGAGGAATTTGTCCTGACTGAGGAGTTAGGAATTCGCCATGCGGATTGCCTACACAGTGAGGAACATGATAGCCCTGAGGATTTTGCTACTCAAAATTCCAACCATTGCTGTGCTATGCGCCAGCTGTTCCAAAATATCTATCCACCTAACAGTCATATCATTGAAGGGCATTTATGTCTTATCATGTTGGGCTGCTCCCTAGGCTATAAATAGCTGCCCCTACAACCACTAGCTGGTTGGCTGCTCTGAGAGAAACTGACACTTGTCATTTAAGAGCAACCCATCCTCCGAGGACTTTGAGCGAAAATCATCAAGTGAGGAAAAACCAAAAACCCAAAACCCAAACACCTACAAACCCCAAGTGATTGAGCATCACTTAAGAGATTGATCCTGAGTGGATCTGATGCTTGTTACCTTTGAAGACTGTGCTTCTTCCAGACGGTTAGGCATCATGGTCTAGAGCATCCAAGAGGAATTGTGGATCGCCGGGTGACCAAGTTTGTGAAGGTTTGGAAGTCGCCTGAAGACTTACCACGAGTGATTGGACGAGGTCTGTGTGACCTTAGTTCAAGGAGAATACGGTGAGGACTGGGTGTCTTGGACTAAGTGTCCTTGACTGGGTGTCCGGGACTTTGTGTCCTTGAGTTTAAATACTCAGCCGCTCCAACCAGACGTACAACTGAGACTGCAGTTGGAACCGGTCTACCAAATCATTGTCTTCACCAAGCTTACTGGTTCTATTTCCTCAACTCTTTCATTTCCTCATAACTGTGCTGTATGTTTGTTCATATCTGTGTTTGAAGACTTTGACTGAAGACTTTCTCAATTTCCTCGGTTCAATTTCTTCAGTCTGTTTGTCTTCATCCTGTGTTATCCTATGATTACGCTTCCTGTACTCTGTGCCTGTCTTCATTTCATCATGATGACTATGCTTGTATTCTGTTGTGTTTATTTTTGAGTACTTATTCCGCTGCTAGTAGTTCTTTGCTAAGGAATTTCCTCACCAGCAAATTCCTCAGTGAAGAATTTCATAAAAATCGCCTATTCACCCCCCTCTAGTCGATATAACGCACTTTCACCGTATTTGATCGTTTGGGGGTACGTAGGTATATATAGGAGGAAGGAGTACGTCGGTGGAGCAATAGGGGGCCCACGAGGGTGGACGGCGCGCCTAGGGGGGGGGGGGGTAGGCGCGCCCCCTACCTCGTGGCCTCCCTGTTGGTTGCTTGACGTAGGGTTCAAGTCTCCAGGATCTTGTTCGTTCCAAAAATCACGTTCCCGAAGGTTTCATTCCGTGACTCCGTTTGATATTCCTTTTCTTCGAAACCCTACAATAGGCAAAAAACTACAATTCTGGGATAGGCCTCCGGTTAATAGGTTAGTCCCAAAAATAATATATAAGTGTATAATAAAGCCCAATAATGTCCAAAATAGAAGATAATATAGCATGGAGCAATCAAAAATTATAGATACGTTGGAGACGTATCACAGGACAGCGCTTGGCAGCGGCGAACTTGGATGCGGGGCGGCGTCGGGCGCGCAGGAGATGAAGGAGGCGTGCCGCGTGTGAGGAAGGAGGTTGAGGCCGACGCTGGTCGTGGTCGCCGGCAGCGACCGGACACGGCGGCGGGGCTTGTCATGGCACATTGGTGGCTGTGGCTGGGCGACATCGCCATGGGAACAGAGGAGGCGCGAGCGAGGACATGCTCGAGGTCGCGAGGAGACAAGGACGGCGCTCCTGCTCGAGGCCCTGGGCGCGCGAGGCTGCAGTAGAGGATGGAGGAGGAAGCGATGTGTGTGTAGTGGCGCTGGATGAGGACCAGAGGGAGAAGGTGAGTGTCGATCAGGAGTGCTAGGGTTTGGCTGGGCCTTGGAGGCCGGCCTAGTAGAGATGGAGGGCTGTGCCTAGGGAGGCCGGCGGCTGAGCCTTAGGCTAATTAGGTGGGGAGGGAAAAAAGGCCAGGAGGCTGAACTCCTCTCTCTCTCTCCCATTTTTTTCATTTAAAAACAAAACAGAAAAAGAGAAAGAGAAGAAAGAGAAGGTAGGGGGAAGAAGTTGGACATGCGGATAAATCTCCTGGACTCAGAAAAATGTGCTCGTTCCAAGAAAATAGAACAGGCGAAGATTGAAAGATGTAAAATTCAAACTCATTTGAATTTAATTCAAATGGGTTTGAACTAGGACTTGGTTTTAGAAGTGTCAAAAATGTTGAGAATTTAGGTGGAGCTCCGGAAAATGAAGAAAGGATATATGGCAAAGTTAGAGACCAAGAGTTGTGATATCAAAGGCATTTGGATTTTGCAAGTGTGTTAAGGTGAATTCCAAAATAGTGGAACATTTATTATAGCTCCCTAATATTGGGGTATATGTTGTAAAGAGAATCACCACGTGAATTCCCTCGGTTTAAATGGACCGAAGATCCATACAATTTATTTAGTTGAGATGGAAAGATTAAAGACATGATGACATGATGCAATGCACATGATGCAATGATGAATGCAATGAACCAAACAAAAAAATAACACAGCTGACATGCAAGACATGGAAGGCATCTGAAGCTTTGGTCTTGGGGCGTTACAACACTCCACCACTACGAGAGGATCTCGTCCCGAGATCTAAGATGGCACTGGAGAGAAATGAAATAGGAAGAGAAGATGTACAACTAAGTTGCTTCTTTGACAAACGAGTGAAACCACGAACCTTGATAGGTTGAACAAATTGAAAGAAAGAATACAACGAAGATGAACAAAGTTGAAAATAATCCGTTAGAAAAGAGGAACAAGGAACATTACGGGAACCTTGTAGGTTGAAAGACATAAGAAAAGAGCTACAATGGACAAAAAGTACATGCATGCACTCTGGTTGAAACAAGATGTACAAGGAATGATAAAAATCAATTACGACAACACTCCGATTGGAAAAGGAAGGTAAAGAGTACGAGCTTGGCAAAAAGAATGCACCTGGATGGGACTCCGATTAGAAGAGGAATGATAGCCACAACACTCTGGTTAAAGAAGATAGAGAAGGAATAAGAATGATATAATTTGGGCAGCACTCCGACTGAAAATGGAAGGAATTGAACATGATCTTGACAAAACAAGATGATGGGTCGAAGAGAGCAACATCACAATGCCTCCGGAGGAAATGAGAGAATGGAATGGAATGAACGGAGGAGAAAACAATATCTTCTACCTCAAATGAGCTTGAAAAGCATCTTTAGGAGAAGGGTCGAAAGGAGTTGTTGGAAAACCAACAACGAAAAGAGTAAGCTTGTTGTGGGCTTATGGGAAACATCTCAAAACTATGAGGTGAAATTCTGCCACTAACAGAAACAATAGATTGGATTGATATCAACAAGGAGATGAGAAGTTTATTTCACCAGGAGGATAAATGAAGATCTTGGATCATTTATAAGCACCATAAATAGCAACAATCCTTAGAGAAAGCTTTTAGGTGAAATATAACCCAATCTAACTCCAATGAAGAGATTGATTGGTTGAAAAGATGACTTGAGCAAAGAGAAAATGATGGATTTAGATATGCCACTCTTGAAAACTTGTGAATCATGAAACACGAAGGGAAATTATCAACAATTACATAACACCACCTCAAAAGATGAGATATGAAAGAATTGCACTTCGGAATGCAAGATGAAGAATGCTTGAACTCTTCAAAACACGACATGTGTTGAACACCATGTTTATTTTAGAGTATATCTTGGCGGATCTTAACTCCGAGAGGAATCTTGAAGAACAATTGAAGAATGGAAAGGAATCCTTGACTAACCACCATGTAGAGCCTCCATGAAGAACTCCGGTAAACAAGGATGATAGAAAGGAAGAGAAGTTGAAAACACCAGGTGAAGCCTTGCAATGATTTTGATGAATCTTCGTGATGATGAGAGCTTGGAACTCCAGGAAAAGAGAAGATGAAACAATTGAAACGAGAATTTATTCATTATGAACAATCTCCGGAAGAAAAGATTAAACACTTGGATGAAACAAGAATAAGAATTATGTTATGCTTATCCTTCATCAACTTAAATTGATGACAAGCAACTGATTTGGCATACTACTTATTCTCGTAGAAAGGATTAAGATAGATATATCGCAACCTTGAGAAGGACTTGAATGAACCACTGGTAGGATTGGAAAGAACGAATGAATCTATATGATAACGAAAGAAGAGAACTCTTAAACGAACCATCGTAAGAATCGAAAAACAAACGAAGTAAAGGGATGAATCACTGGTAAGAATTAGCAAATGAATGAAGATACATGAGAGAGTTTAGATACAAGAGAACGAAGAGATCATGAACTGATTAGAGGATATTTGATTGATGCACCAGTAATATTTGGAGAAACGAGAGCTGAAAGCTGGAATGAATAGTTCTGAGATGATGGGCTCTGGAAAAACAAACTGAAAAGACTCCTGAAATGCTCCGGATGGGTGAAAAGAATTCTCACAATAAAAAACAATTATGAGAGGATGGCATAATGCTAGAACCATGAATCTTGAAGAGAATGGAGCAAGATTGAGAGAAAAATCTTCTTCGGTCTTCAAATCCGAGAATGACGACGAGAAACACCACCACGAATTGTTGAGATACTCCGGGATGACGAATAGAAAGGTTGAGCCAACAGTGAAAAGAATTTGACAGATCTGGGAGAAATACATATGACTGATGATAATTCATTCTTACGTCAAACTTGGAGAAGAATTTGAGAGTAACTCCGGGAAATTAAAAGAGTCAGGTAAGATCCTGGGAAAAGACTTGTGGGTTAGGGCCCACTCAAGAGAAAACACCATTGAACGATTACTTGAAAAGGAGATGGCATCAGTTGAATTAAACGGCTTGAATGAGATAACAACCTCGAAATAGGTTGAACGGATCTTGAATAACAAGACGAGCCTTCTGAGATATCTTCAGCACTTCAGAACAAATGAATAGTGAGAAGTGAATGATTAAGAGATGCACCAGCATGAGAAAATGTTTGAAACAAGGAAAAGATATGACCGACAAAGCTTGAATTTAATCCACCGGAGAAGAAAAGAGAACGAAGAATAATAAGCTTGAAGCTCCGTTAGTATCTTCATGAGAATCACCGGATAAGAACATTGACGGAAAAGAATAAAGGGACTTCACATCTATAAAATAAATACTTGATTAAGAAATCCGAGTCCTTGAAGAAACAAGGGGGAGGGCAGGAAAACAAAGGCAACTTGGGACGGATGAAACAAATAACGTTGAGAAGACTTTGAGTTGATCTTGTGGATGGGAAAAATGATAGGATTATCTTGAAGAGAAGACGCACCAGATGAAAAGGAGTGACATGACAATCTCGATTATCATGAAGGATTAGTATTCACATAGAAATATGAGAACACCGCTTAGAAAAGGTATGGAATCCACATTTGACTTCGAAGCAACTCGAATACCACAACTCCAGAACAAAACAAAGGATTGGCTTGCAGAATAAGCCGGAAACAAACATATGATAGATCCCATATCGTATCATGTGTCTGTTGGAAAGATATTCTAGGAGCTACTTGAATTCCCACTTATAAACTCCCGGAACTTTCTGGTTATGCAATCAGGTGTTGGGGATACAGGGGAAGCATAATATCTCACCCAAAACCAGCAAATCCTACATCCAGCTGTATCCATCCTTTAACACATAACCAAGAAATCTTTGGAAATCATTTACCTCAACCTTCGAAAATAATCCATTATATGAGTTATGGCAATACTTCCGAACTCCCACCCGAGTACTGGGTGGCGTCGAGGTTATCTCACCAACAACTGCATAAAAGAGATTTTCGATGTCGGTGAACTTAGGTATTCCAGAACTGCAATGATAAAATTGTGACGACAACACCTCGGAGCTCAACTCCCCGGGACACTGCCACAACCCCTAAATGTCAGGAGGCACCAAGAACAATGTTCTCGTCACAAAACTATCGGAACAATTCCAAGATACCCGCGTGATCCTAATTTTTTCGTGAAATTTGAGGACAGAAGAGTCAAAACTTCTACGTCACGAGGCCTCACCAGAGCGACGAAGGGACTGAGGAGTAAAAAGAATCCTACTCTTCGATATATATATAATCCTAAGACTCAAAACATTTTGTTCTAGACTCAACAACGTCAGTGATTCGATCAAGCAGGGGGCTCCTAAGTCGGGGATGGCTCTGATTACCAACTTGTAACACCCACGATGCGGCTATATCTCCCACATGTTGGGGCACGACTTAGAGGCATAACCGCATGGTAGGCATGTCGCAAGAGGGGTAACCTTTACACATCCCACGTACTGAACAAGAAATGGATAAAGAGTTGGCTTACAATCGCCACTTCACACAATACATAAATATATCATACATCATCCAGAATACAATCAAGGTCCGACTACAGAACCAAAATAAAGAAAGGCAACCCCAAATGATAGATCCCCAATCTCCCCGACTGGGCTCCTCTACTGATCAAAAGGAAATGAAACAAAACAACGACCAATGACTTCATCGAGATCCCATCTGACCTGGGTTGCGTCACCTGCACTGGTATCATCGGCACCTGCAACTATTTGGAAATACCTGTGAGTCACGGGGACTCAGGAATCTCACACCCTCGCGATCAAAACTATTTAAGCTTATGGGTAGGAAAGGGGTAGTGAGGTGGAGCTACAGCAAGCAAGAGCATATATGGTGGCTAACTTACGCAAAAGAGAGCGAGAAGAGAAGCAACACACGACCGAGAAGCTATAAGTGATCAAGAAGTGATCCTGAAACTACTAACGCTCAAGCATAACACAAGAATCGTGTTCACTTCCCGGGCTCCGCCGAGAAGAGACCATCATGGTTTGATTCATTTGAATTATGTTATGTCTCAGGTTCTCTACAACCGGATATTAACAAATTCCCATTTGCCCATAACCGCGGGCACGGCTTTCGAAAGTTCAAACCCCGCAAGGGTGTCCCAACTTAGCCCATCGCAAGCTCTCACGGTCAATAAAGGATATTCCTTCTCCCAGGAAGACCCGATCAGACTCAGAATCCTGGTTACAAGACATTTTGACAATGGTAAAACAAGACCAGCAAGACCGCCCGATGCACCGGCATCCCGATAGGAGCTGCACATATCTCGTTCTCAGGGCAACATCGGATGAGCAATCCGTACAACTAAAACCAGCCCTCAAGTTTCCTTGAGGTGGCGCTGCAAGGGGCACTAGTTTGGACCAACACTTACAGAAGCACTGGCCGGGGGGGGGGGGGGAAAATAAAGATGACCCTTGAGTCTGCAGAACCCAAGGGAAGGTGATAGGTTGTTAGGCAAATGTAAAACCAAGGTTGGGCCTTGCTGGAGGAGTTTTATTCAAAGCGAACTGTCAAGGGGTTCCCATAACACCCAACCACGTAAGGGCCGCAAAAATCAAGGAACATAACACCGGTATGACAGAAAGTAGGGCGGCAAGAGTGGAACAAAACACCAGCATAAGGCCGAGCCTTCCACCCTTTACCAAGTATATAGATGCATTAAAATAAATACGATATAATAATGATATCCCAACATATTCATGTTCCAACATGGAACAAACTCCATCTTCACCTGCAACTAGCAACGCTATAAGAGGGCTGAGGAAAGCGGTAACAAAGCCAAACAACGGTTTGCTAGGAATGGTGGGTTAGAGGCTGACATGGCAAAAATAGAGGCATGATATAGCAAGTGGTAAGTATCGCGGCATAGCAAAAGAGCGAACAACTAGCAAGCAAAGATATAAGTGATTTCGAGGGTATGGTCATCTTGCCTGAGATCCCCTAAGGAAGAAGAACAAGTCCATGAAGAAGACACACGAACGTAGTCGAACGGATCCTCACAACTCCGAAATGAAACCGAAGCTAACGATAGAAGCAACCCGGAAAGAAGCAGGCAACATAGTAAACAACCATCACAAAAACATGGCATGATGCACAACCAAAGTATGATGCATGCTTGGTTTAAATATGCATGGCATGTCAAAGTGCACAAACAAAACTACAAGTTATGTGGAGCCCAATATGCAATGAGTTGCATTTTGACGGAACACCACATCAATTATTTAGTTCACTCCCGGTTAGGTACTTAACAGTATTAAATATTGTTAAACATGGCAAGAGATGAAACATGATTAAAATACACAGTTAGGCATTTTAAATGAGGCTGGAAACATCAAACAACAATTCTGGTAAATGCTCATGTGCATTTAGTAATTTAATGCAAACAACAATTTTAACCATTTTAAATGTTGTTATCATGATGCGAATGACATTTGCAAGTTTTATGCAATTTGGAAAACTTGACAAGAGCATGATATGAAGCATTTGTCATCGTGGCGGAAACGAAAGGGGTGCCACGACAATGACAACGGAAATGGTGCCACGACAACATTCCGGTTCCGATAGCTCATGGAGATACCGGTGCAAAAGGAAAAGTGACGGGAGCGTGACATGCGATAGAAGGTGGGGTCCTCCCGGTTACCAGGTGTCCCAAGTGTCGACAGCATGGAAGCGAGAGACACTATGGACATGGTGCAGACAACGGGTGCATCTCATACAACACATGCAATCGTTCTTGGATGGTCGTCTCGG
Organism: Triticum dicoccoides; assembly: GCF_002162155.2. Lineage (NCBI taxonomy): Eukaryota > Viridiplantae > Streptophyta > Magnoliopsida > Poales > Poaceae > Triticum > Triticum dicoccoides. The sequence goes on along the minus strand of NC_041390.1, from coordinate 59,286,518 downwards.
GGTTATACCTTCAAAGCGTGCATTTCGAAGCGAATCGGTTCGTAGAGGAAGTAGTCATGCATGGGTCGTCGAGGGAAGTAGAGGTTCATGTCCGTAGATGTTCGGGGTCACGACACGGAACTTGATGTCCACGGGATCTTCAGCGATGGTCATGGTACATGTTTCATAGACGTTCGGGCGGCGGTAGTGGGACACGTTTTGGAGGGGAAGTAGAGGTTCACGTTTCTTAGTCGTTCGCGGTCGCCGATAGTTGTACCCAATCGTTGTTGGAATTGACGGATCCGATGCCTCCGGATGTAGTGGTACATGTTCGTTTTTCGGAGAGGTACTTGGCGTTCTTCGATCATAGGTACTTGACATTTTTGCTACCCGGGTCTTCGGCGACGGTAGTTGTACACATGACGTTGGGGTACTTGTCAGTCCGGTCTTGACAGAGTAGATGTACACGTTGTCGGGGCTTGTCGCATCACCGGGTGTAGTCATACACGTACGGAGAGGAACTTGGCGTGTCCATGTACTTGGCCGTCTTTGATTGCACGGAGATGTAACAGGACAATGACGGTAAGTGCAGTATGACCCCGGGTCTACCGAGGTTTGGGAAGAGCCAAACGAAGCAGCACCACGGCTAGGTTTTGGTGCTCAATGAAGGAGGCCGGTCAGTCTCGATCTTGCGGGCAGCAAGGGAAGGAGCAGGGGCTCGCTGGGCTTTAGCGCAGGTTGCAACCCACGTCGAAGCAGAGAGGAGACGAACGACGCTGCGGGGTCGAAGTAGAGGACGTGGTCGCGGGGGGACTCGTCCATGGCGCCCTGACTTTCGGTGCACAACGGGGCAGCGAGGAGGGGTCTCTTCAGCGAGCTGTGGGTGGCCAGTGCTCGAGGAGAGGCCGCGGGCGGCTGGATATGCCGGAGGCGACGCCCTACGCGCGGGGACGAGAATGACAGGGAGTCAGAGGTGGTGCAGGGCAGGGCAGGACGACGCTTGGTGGCGGCGAACTTGGAGGCGGGGCAGCGTCGGGCACGTAGGAGATGAAGGAGGCGGGCCGCGTGTGAGGAAGGAGGTTGAGGCCGACGCTGGTCGTGGTCGCTGGCAGCGACCGGACACAGCGGCGGGGCTTGTCATGGCGCACTGGTGGCTGTGGCCGGGCAGCATCGCCATGGGAACAGAGGAGGCGCGAGCGAGGACATGCTCGAGGTCGCGAGGAGACAAGGATGACACTCCTGCTCGGGGCCTTGGGCGCGCAAGGCTGCAGTAGAGGATGGAGGAGGAGGCGATGTGTGTGTGGCGACGCTGGATGAGGACGAGAGGGAGAGGGTGAGTGTCGATTGGGAGTGCTAGGGTTTGGCTAGGCCTTGGAGGCCGGCCCAGTAGAGATGAAGGGCTGCACCTAGGGAGGCCGGCGGCTGGGCCTTAGGCCAATTAGCTGGGGCGGGGAAAAAGGCCAGGAGGCTGAACTCCTCTCTCTCTCCCATTTTTTCCATTTAAAAACAAAACAGAAAAAGAGAAAGAAAAGAAAGAGAAGTAGGGGGAAGAAGTTGGACACGCGGATAAATCTCCCGGACTCACAAAAATGTGCTCGTTCCAAGAAAATAGAAAAGGCGAAGATTGAAAGATGTAAAATTCAAACTCATTTGTATTTAATTCAAATGGGTTTGAACTAGGACTTGGTTTTAGAAGTGTCCAAAAATGTTGAGAATTTAGGTGGAGCTCCGGAAAATGAAGAAAGGATATATGGCAAATTTAGAGACCAAGTGTTGTGATAACAAAGGCATTTGGATTTTGCAAGTGTGTTAAGGTGAATTCCAAAATAGTGGAACATTTATTATAGCCCCCTAATATTGGGTATATGTTGTATAGAGAATCACCACGTGAATTCCCTCGGTTTAAATGGACCGAATATCCATACAATTTATTTAGTTGAGCTGGAAAGATTAAAGACATGATGACATGATGCAATGCACATGATGCAATGATGAATGCAACGAACCAAACAAAAAAATAACACAGCTGACATGCAAGACATGGAAGGCATCTGAAGCTCCAGTCTTGGGGCGTTACAGAAGCACACAACACATATAAGAGGGTACGGAAGGGTTGAGGAAATAGAACCAGTTAAGCTTGGTGAAGACAATGATTTGGTAGACCAGTTCCAACTACTGTGACAGTTGTACGTCTGGTTAGGGTGGCTAGGTATTTAAACCTGAGGACACACAGTCTCGGACACCCAGTCCTGAACACACAGTCTAGGACACTTAGTCCTCACCGTATTCCCCTTGAGCTAAGGTCACACAGACCTCGCCCAATCACTCGTGGTAAGTCTTCAGGTGACTTCCAAACCTTCACAGACTCGGTCACTCGATGATCCACAATTTCCTCTTGGATGCTCTAGACCATGACACCTAACCGTCTGGAAGATGCACAGTCTTCAAAGGTAACAAGCGTCGGATCCACACAGGACCAATCTCTTCAGTGATGCTCAATCACTTGGGGTTTGTAGGTGTTTCAGTTTGGGGTTTCCTCACTTGATGATTTTCACTCAAAGTCCTCGGAGGATGGGATGCTCTCAAATGACAAGTGTCAGGTTCTCTCGGAGTAGCCAACCAGCTAGTGGTTGTAGGGGGCGGCTATTTATAGCCTAGGGAGCAGCCCAACATAATAAGACATAAATGCCCTTCAATGATATGACCGTTAGGTGGGTAGATATTTTGGGATAGCTGGCGCATAGCACAACAATGGTTGGAATTTTGAGTATCAAATTCCTCAGGGCTATCATGTTCATCACTGTGTAGGAAATCCGCACTGGCGAATTCCTAACTCCTCAGTCAGAACAAATTCCTTAGAGACCAGAAGAACTTTGTCTCTATCACTGAAGAAATTTGACTGAACTGTATGAGATTTCCAATGGCTTCACTCGAAGGGATTGGTAGGTGTAGGATTTTGAGTTGAGCATCACATGGAAATTTTTCCTTTGTATTTCCTCGACCCCCTTTAACAGTACGGTGTTTCCTATGACTCAAGAAATAGAAAATGAAACTACGAAAACAAAAGTCTTCATGCTTCATGTTCCTCGAATGAATATCAAGTCTTCATGATTACACCAATTTCTTCACTTTCAAAGTCTTCAGAAATTCAAAGTCTTCAGTCGAAGAACTTCATTTTTAGGGGTTGACTTTATCTATAAATATCAAACTCCTCATAGACTTATAGACCTGTGTACACTCACAAACGCATCAGTCCCTTAACCTATAAGTCTTCAATACACCAAAATCACTAAGGGGCACTAGATGCACTTACAATCTCCCCCTTTTTGGTGATTGATGACAATATAGGTTAGGTTTTCAACGGGGATAAACACCTGAAGTGTAAATACTGAAATTGAGGAATTTGATTGCAAGATATAGAAGAACTCCCCCTGAAGATGTGCATAGTGAGGAATTTGCTTTTGAAGCAATGCACACTTTAAAGAGTAGAATCATGGAGATCTCCCCCTATATCTTGTAATTCATACACACATTTAACATATAATATGAAGAATTTGAAATGCATGATGAAATATGGTGACTAATGTAATTCAGCATGCGTGCAGTAACATTAATGAGGAATAAGCATGCAGAAAAACTCAGCAAAAGTATCAGACCACCATAGAGTTTAAGATTACAACTCGATCCAGCAAAGTTTTCAAAAGAACAAGAGTTGTAACTTAAAAAACGCCCATATAGGTAGACTGCTTGAATACTAATTCAAATTTCTCCCCCTTTGTCATCGAACGACCAAAAGGATCGAAAATGAGGACTAACGCCCCTGAAGAATATCAAGTTGATGGAGGAGCGCCAGCGTTGTTGGGGCCGTTTGTCGTTGTAGGGACTACCGCAGTGTCGTCCAAGTCTTCATACTCATCGGTGTTGTGGGATGAAGAATATGAGTTGGCCACCAAGGTAGGAACTTTGACCTTCTTGAATTTCTTCGGTGGAGGTGCAGACCAGTCAAAGTTCTCCTTGAGACCTATTTGCTTCAGATCTTCTTCACCATACCGATGTGATAAGACAGCCCAGGTGCGACTGAAAACTTCATGGAGGTAGTAATGGTTTTTCTTCACTGCATTATGTATAGCAGTTATGTTGTGAAGAATTGAACCAAACTGACGCTTAACCCATTTATGGTTGCGATCCACCTTCTGGTGAAGACTAAGAAGCAGCTCATGGTCAGTCATCACCCTGGGAGCTGTGGCTTGAGGATTTGACTTGGATGCATTTGCAGCAGAGTAATGAGTGGCAGAGTCATCATTGGTGGAATAAGATGCAGCTTTGCGAAACTGACTATCCAATGGACGAATGCCTTCATCAATGACAATAGGTGCCTTCCCCTTTTCATCAGTTGAGGTAAAAGTCTGCTTGAGGACTTCAATCGGGGGCAGGTAGCTGAGGTGATTCTGAAAATCAGCCTTGTAGTTGAGTGAAGACCTTGTTCTAAGGAATCTCACAATCCAAGGATCATAAGGCTTCAACTCAAATGGAGAGAGTGCAACATTTGCCAGAGTACTTATGAAGAAATCATAGTAATTGACAGTGAGGGAGTCCCGAATTAGGGGGTCTCCGGACAGCCGGACTATATCCTTTGGCCGGACTATCGGACTATGAAGATACAAGATTGAAGACCTCGTCCCGTGTCCGGATGGGACTTTCCTTGGCGTGGAAGGCAAGCTTGGCAATACGGATATGTAGATCTCCTCCCTTGTAACCGTCTCTGTGTAACCCTAGCCCCTCCGGTGTCTATATAAACCGGAGGGTTTAGTCCATAGGACAACATACAATCATACCATAGGCTAGCTTCTAGGGTTTAGCCTCTACAACCTCGTGGTAGATCAACTCTTGTAATACTCATATCATCAAGAACAATCAAGCAGGACGTAGGGTATTACCTCCATCAAGAGGGCTCGAACCTGGGTAAACATCGTGTCCCCTGCCTCCTGTTACCATCCGCCTTAGACGCACAGTTCGGGACCCCCTACCCGAGATCCGCCGGTTTTGACACCGACATTGGTGCTTTCATTGGGAGTTCCACTGTGTTGTCACCGTAAGGCTTGATGGCTCCTTCGATCATCGGTAGCGATGCGGTCCAAGGAGAGGTTTTCCTCCTCGGACAGATCTTCGTATTCGGCGGCTTCGCACTGCGGGCCAATTCGCTTGGCCATCTAGAGCAGATCGAGAGCTACGCCCCTGTCCATCAGGTCAGATTCGGAAACTTAAACTACACTGTCGACATCTGCGGAGACTTGATCTTCAACAAATTCGAGCCCATGCCAGGTGCGCCGCACAGTCACGATGAGCATGACGTAACTCTGCCGTTGGACAATATTCGGGAGATCGCATCTGCAGCTACTCTGGCCGTCAATTCAGAGCAAATTGCGCCATCCGAGAGCGGAGGGATAGACCCCGCCATGGAAGCCGCACTCTCAGTGGCGATAGAGCCGGATACTGACTTCACCCCTTACAAGAGTCGTGTCGCCGAACCACTGGACTCATCTCCGGCCACGGACTTCGAGCCGCCTGCATCCGGGCCCATCGAATCCGACTGGGCACCGATCATGGAGTTCGCCTCCGCGGATATCTTTCAGCATTCGCCTTTCGGCGATGTGCTAAATTCATTAAGGTCTCTCTTCTTGTCAGGAGAATCTTGGCTGAACTATGTCCGGCTAGAATGGGATGCGGATGACGAAGAAATTCGCTGCCCACCCACCACCAACTTAGTAGCCACTGTCGACGATTTAACCGACATGCTCGACTTCGACTCCGAAGACATTGACGGTATGGACGACGATGTAGGAGACGAACAGGAACCACCGCCCACAGGGCGCTGGACCTCCACCTCATCATATGATATATACATGGTGGACACCCCCAAAGAAGGCAATGGCGACGAGACAACGGAGGAAGACCCCTCCAAGAAGCAACCCAAGCACAGACGTCAGCGGCGCCACTCTAAGTCCCGCCATAGCAAAAGTAGTGATACCGGCACAAGAGACAATAACACTCCGGATAGTGCCGAAGACGACAATAATCCCCTCCAGCATGATTTAGAGCAGGAGGGTGAACAAGCTAGCCCTCCAGAGCAGGCAATAGATGGAGAATCAGAGGATGACAATTACATACCTCTCTCCGAAGACGAGGTGAGCCTCGGCGATGAAGAAATTATCGTGCCTGAGGATCCCGTTGAGCAGGAGCGCTTCAAGCGCCGGCTTATGGCCACAGCAAATAGCCTGAAGAAAAAACAACAACAGCTTCAAGCTGATCACGATCTGCTAATAGATAGATGGACCAAAGTCCTTGCGGCCGAGGAATACGAACTCGAGCGCCCCTCCAAGAATTACCCAAAGCGCAGGTTGCTACCCCACTTCGAGGAGGAAGCATTGAAACCTACAACACCAGTGTACGATGCGGCTGACCGGCCACCTCGTGGCCGAGCCAGAGAGGCGTTTCGGCCTGAAGTTCAGCCTGCACCCCGCCGCCACTCAAACAAAAATACCAAGGCCCCGGGCAACACACGGGACCTGCGAGACGTATTGGAAAACAAGGCAAAACATGCAAGATCAATCTACGGATCAAGGGGGCACACACCAATACACGACGATGATCGTCACGTCAGATACACTAAAAGCAAATCCGGCTGAGTCGGACACGGCAGACAAGACTCGTATGAACCGTGTCGCGATATAGCCCAGAACAGAGGCGCCGCACACCCCTTATGCTTCACTGATGAAGTAATGGATCACGAATTCCTAGAAGGGTTTAAACCCGTAAACATCGAATCATACGATGGTACTACAGACCCCGCGGTATGGATAGAAGACTTCTTCCTCCATATTCATATGTCCCGAGGGGATGACCTACATGCCATCAAGTATCTCCCGCTCAAACTCAAAGGGCCGGCTCGGCATTGGCTCAATAGCTTGCCGGCGAACTCCATAGGAAGATGGGAGAACCTGGAAGAGGCATTCCTGGACAATTCCCAGGGCACTTACGTGTGACCGCCGGACGCTGACGACTTAAGTCATATAACTTAGCAGCCAGGGGAATCGACCAGGAAATTTTGGACCCGGTTCCTAACCAAGAAGAACCGAATTGTTGATTGTCCGGATGCGGAGGCCTTAGCGGCATTTAAGCATAATATCCGTGACGAATGGCTCGCCCGGCACCTCGGCCAAGAGAAGCCAAAATCCATGGCAGCCCTCACGACACTTATGACCCGCTTTTGTGTGGGCGAAGATAGTTGGTTGGCTCGTAGTACCAATACAACAAGCAAACCTGGCATATCACAAGTCAGGGATAGCAACGGCAAACCATGACGCAACAAACACAAGTGCCACAAATATGGTGAAAACGCCAAAAATACGGCAGTTAATGCCAGGTTCAGAGGCTCAAAGTCCGGTCAGCGGAAAGGGCCGCCCAAAAATACAAATTCGAGTCCATCTAGTCTGGACCGCATACTCGCTCGCCAATGCCAAATTCATGGCACCCCAGAAACGCCAACCACCCATACCAACAGAGAATGCTGGGTCTTCAAACAAGCCGGCAAGGCAGGCACCAAAAGCGAAGAGGGGTCTCAAAGCGATGATAGCACGAAGAGCCCAGATCGCGGAACATAGGAGGGGA